>NW_027671641.1:0-76329 GCF_964165515.1 Mesoplodon bidens | reverse complement strand
TTAATTTTCTTTTTATTTATTTTTAACTTGCTTTCACCATACTTTTAATACTTGTATGAAGATAATCTTCATCTACAATGGCATTTCATAACATACTTAAGGATATAAGTCACATTGTCAAAGTAAATAGGTGAAGATTAGTATTTTTCACCTCTATAGGCAGATCACTATCTAATTTTAAAAAAAGACGGACTTCCTGGTGGCACAATGGTTAAGAAGCCACCTGCCAGGGCTTCCCTGGTGGCAGAGCGGGTTGAGAGTCCACTTGCCGATGCAGGGGATGCGGGTTCGTGCCCCGGTCCGGGAAGATCCCACATGCCGTGGAGTGGCTAGGCCCGTGAGCCATGGCCACTGAGCCTGCGTGTCCGGAGCCTGTGCTCCACAACAGGGGAGGCCACAACAGTGAGAGGCCCTCGTACCGGAAAAAAAACAAAAAACCATCTTGGGAATTTCCCGGTGCTCCAGTGGTTAGGACTCCATGCTCTCACTGCTGCAGGCCTGGGTTCAATCCCTGGTCAGGGAACTAAGATCCCACAAGCCACACGGTGCAGCCAAAAAATTAAAAATTAAAAAAAAAGAAGGTTAAAAAAATATCCATCTTGCTAGAATATTTTCAGAATTCAAATAATGACAACTATTGTGATTTGATTTCCATTTTAGAAAGTTAGCTCTTTAAATCAACTCACAGGGTAGAGTGAATCAGAAAGCGAGGAGATTAAGGAGACAAGTTAAGAGGTCGTAGTTTTAGTTAAGAATGAAAACTACCTCAACTAGGATAGCAGCATTAAAAAATAAGGATGATGCAGATTCAAAAGTTGTGGGCAGTGTGAGTTGAGGGAAGGGGAGAAGTTAGGGCAGAGGACACAGAGAAGCAGCCCCTGGGGGCAGCTACCACTTAAATGGGATCCTCTGCACGGGTTTTGTCTGCAGGTTGGTTTGTGCCCAGGCCCCAGTGTAACCAGACCGGTTGGTCACAAGTACCCCAGTATCTACTGCCTTGGAGCCTGTATTCATCTGCCCAGGCTTCCGTAACAAAATACCACAGGCTGGGTGGCTTAAACAACACATACTCACTTCTCACAGTTCTGGAGGCTGAGAACTCCAAGATCAAGGTGCCGGCAGACTGGGTTGCTGGTGAAGGCCCTCTTCCTGGCTTGCAATGACTGCCTTCTTACTGTGTCATCACATGACAGAAAGAGACTGGGAGTTCCCTGGTTGCCTAGTGGTTAGGATTCCCGGCTTTCACTACTGTGGCCCGGGTTCAGTCCCTGGTTGGGGAACTGAGATCCTGCAAGCCTCATGGTGTGGCCAAAAAGAAAAAAAATGAGAGAGACTGATATCTCTATTTCTGTTCTTATAAAGCCACTAATCCCATCTGGATGGGCCCACCCTTATGACCTTATCTAACCCTAATTATCTCTCAAAAGCCCCGTCTCCAAATATAGTCACATTGGAAGTTGGGCTTCAACGTATGAATGGGGGAGGGGGACATGTGTCCATAGCACAATGTAAAGTCCATGGAAGGAGTGGGCCTCTTTTCTGAGTGAGTGTGTGTCTGTGTGTATTAGATTGGATTTTTTGCCTTTTGTCTGCTATCTTCTTTCCTTCTTCCTTCCTTTATAATTGTACTACACCTGATTTTGTTTTGGGCATTCAGTTTGGCAATATTTAGTAAATTTTCAACTGTGGCCCAGCTATTTCACTTCTCTGAGTGTCCATGTAAAGGAAAAACATACTCCTGTGTGTTTCCTCTGCTCTCAGTATTCTACTAAAATGCTGATTCACTTTTTTAAAATTAATTAATTAATTAATTAATTTTTTTAATTTTATTTTTGGCTGCATTGGGTCATCATTAGCTATGTGCCGGCTTTCTCTAGTTGTGGCAAGCATGGGCTACTCTTCATTGTGGTGCACAGACTTCTCCTTGCAGTGGCTTCTCTTGTTGTGGAGAATGGGCTCTAGGTGCACAGGCTTCAGTAATTGTGGCATGCGGGCTCCGTCGTTGTGGTGCACCGGCTTAGTTGCTCCATGGCATGTGGGATCTTCCCAGACCAGGGCTCAAATTCGTGTCCCCTACATTGGCAGGCAGTTTTTTATTTATTTTTTATTTATTTATTTATTTATTTATTTTTTGCGGTACGCAGGCCTCTCACTGTTGTGGCCTCTCCCGTCGTGGAGCACAGGCTCTGGACACGCAGGCTCAGCGGCCATGGCTCCCGGGCACAGCCACTCCGTGGCATGTGGGATCTTCCCGTACTGAGGCAGGAAACTGTGTCCCCTGCATTGGCAGGTGGACTCCCAACCACTGCGACACCAGCGAAGCCCTGGCAGGCGGTTTTTAACCACTGTGCCACCAGGGAAGTCCCTGATTCACTTCTTTTTCCCAATTCACTTTTAATTAATTAATTTATTAATTTATTTATTTTTGGCTGCATTGGGTCATTGTTGCTGCATGCCGCTGTCTCTAGTTGTGGTGAGCAGGGGCTACTCTTCATTGCAGTGCGCAGGCTTCTCACTGTGGTGGCTTCTCTTGTTGCAGAGCACGGGCTCCAGACACGCGGGCTTCAGTAGTAGTGGCACACGGGCTTGCTAGTTGCGGCCTACGGGCTCTAGATCACAGGCTCAGTACTTGTGTCACACAGGCTTAGTTGCTCCACGGCATGTGGGATCTTCCCAGACCAGGTTTCAAACTCATGTCCCCTGCATTGGCACGCAGATTCTTAACCACTGGGCCACCAGGGAAGTCCCTCCTGATTCACTTTTGACACTAGATGTGTGTGGGTTTTCCACACATCAGGCAGGAATTGTTAAATAAATTATAGTGTATCTATACTATAAACTGGTATTCAGCCAAAAATAAAGTAGAGCTGTATCCACTGAGGTGCAAATATATCTATGACCACATCGTTTACCAAAAAAAGCAAGTTCCTATATAAAATGTAGAGTCTGGTTTTATTTTACTTTTTTAATATTTCTTTATTTATTTGGTTGCACTGGGTCTTAGTTTCTGCCAGCAGGCTCCTTAGTTATAGCTCACTGGCTCCTTAGTTGTGGCATGTGAACTATTAATTGGGGCTGTAGAAAGAGAATCAGTAGGCCTTTGCATCTGCCCTGGGGTGCACCGAGGTTGCGAGCCCAGGTGACTGATGGGGGTGCCGGGTGTGGGCTGGGGGACAGGCGGTGTTTGTATTAGATCCATCAAGCTGGAACTAACCCTCCATCCAAGAGGAGAAGCCCAGCAGGTACCGGGGCCTCCACTGGTTTTGTGTTCTCTCCCTTCAGAAGAAGAGCTGTTTGTCTGCGTACCACACAAAAAAAGGAGAGATGTGTGTAATCCTGGGGAAACCTGGGGTGTTCCCGTGTCACAGCTGCTGGGTGACCTGTGTCACCTGAGCTGCGGTCTTTGTGTGGCTCCAGCAGCTGCTGGGCCTCGGGCAGGATGTGCTGGCACCTCCCCCCGGGAGACAGCCAGTCCGGGTCCGGGGTGCACAGGAGTGATGAGAGGAGAGACCAGCCCTCCCTCTGCATGTCGCCTCCTGCCGCCCTTCCCAGATCCCCTTTCCTCCTCCTCACACGGGTGCCCTGCCCTGACTCCTCCCCTCTAACATGTTTGACTGGCGCTTACTTCTTTCCCACCCAGGAATGTGGCATCACCCCAGAAAGTGAGAACCTGACCTTGTCATCGTCAGGAGCTGTTTACCAGTCGTCCTGCACAGGAACGCCTCTCTCCTCCACAATTTCCTCCCCAGAAGGTACATGATGGTGGATGGGAACAACTGCAGGTCCTTCCCCGTCAGCTGAGTCTGTAGTGCTTCAAATATTTCCTCGCAGATGGACTGGGGAGCAGCAAATTAATACCTAAGCGGCAGACAAAATAGGACCCGGCTTGAGAGGAAGTGAGACTCACTCCCTTGCAAAGAGAGGGCGGTCTAGCGGCTGAGCTGGGGGAGAAGCAGGTATCTCACTCCCAGTCCTGCTGTCGTAACCTTTTCTTTAACAATATGACAGGGAAAAGCAAATCCCTCATCCCTGAGGTTGAATTTGGAGCTCTAAAACATAAAGGAGCCAAACCTCGGAAAACCTTCCATCTAAACCCTATTTGGTGAGGGCAAGGCCAGGCCGCTGGTGTCCTCACTGCCCGGGTGCAGCAAGAGAGCTCTGTTCCCAGTGCATTCACAGCAGCCGGGCCTGACCTCCGTGGCCTTCCTCCAACTCCTGTCTCCAAAGACCCTGCCAGCAGCAGTCTGGCCCAGTCGGTCATGTCCATGGTGTCCTCCCAGATCAACACCGACACCGCCTACTCCATGTCCGGCTCCTACATCGCCCCTGGCATGGAAGGGGACGGGGAGGCTCTCCCCTGCCCCCGGGCCACCAGCAGGACCCCCTCAGAAGAAGCAGAGGTAAGAGAGGAGCATGGGATCGCCCTCGCCACTCTGCTCTGCTCTGTACTCGAGTCCCAAGGAGCTCAGTCCAGGGCCTGCCAGGGAGATCGGCAAAGCCCCCCAGTGCTCGGGAGGGGAGCCCTGGAAAACAGGGTACCGTATCCTTGAATCAAATACTCCCTCAGATGTGATCTTCCGTGTGGCACCACTTCTGTCCTGATGACTTGGTTTGTGTTTGCTGCCAGGTGAGCTGGGTAAGAGAGCCGGTGGCAACTGCACCTTGACTTTTGTTGCTCCTTTGTAGGTGACGCCAGCGGCGTCTCCAGACTGCAACTTTGCGGGCCTCGCCACCGCCGCCAAAGAGCAGGATGCAGAGGTAAGAGCAAGGTGGACGCTGGTGCCCCTCCCCGGTCAGAGGGACTGCCGGCGCTGGCAGAGGATGCAAATAGGATGGGGGCTGTTCTGGAAGAAGCCTTCCAAGGTGGTGCACTTGGATCTGTTAGAGGCAGGGTGCAGGCAGAGGGACTGTCCGATTAGCAGAGGGCGCTGCTCTCAGCGTAATAGGCGTGGGGTGAGTTCCAGAGGGAAGTCTTCCAGGGCAGACCCTTGAGAGGTTGTTTGTCCTCCAATTCACTTAGTATTTACCTGGCACAGGCATCTCACATCTTCCTGGCACTGGGGGACACAAAGACCGAGTGACATGGCTTCTGCCTGCCCACGCCCCCAATCCACCCATCCCACCCATCCCGGAGCTCCATCTGATGGAGGAATCAGAGTTATAACTCAGCGTGAGAAGTGCTCTGATGTAGGTGGGGCCGAAGTATATGGAATGCCCAGCTCCCAGTGGGGACTCTGCAACTTTCTCTTGAGCCAGATGTTCTCAAAGGAGTATCTGGATGGGATTGGGGATCGTAAAGTGTTTCTGAAAGTTTTATGATCTCACGGTTTGCTTTTTCATTTGACAACTTTTATTTCCCCCTGAGAGAAACAGTGTGAGCTAAACTATTACCAAGGCTATTCCTGACAGTCCCAGGGTCCCTCTGTAAGGTGCCTCAGACATGGTCCCTCTGGAACGTGCCTCAGACCTGGTCCCTATGGGCTGATCCTGCCTCGCCAAGCAAAATCTGCCTCTGCTTGGCCTCCCAGCCGTCTCACACGGACAGGAAATGTATGGCTGCCATGAGGGTGATTAGTTCTGTCTTCTGACAATCAGTAGACTCATTTCACTGCTTTATGGACTCACAGTGTCTTCCTTCTGTCCTAGGGAAATGATGTTCTAGAAGAAGAGGACGGACCACCCACAGAAGAAGATGGTAAAAGACCTGGTTTTTTGCTCCCTTTTATTATATTTCTTTCCCGGGTATTCTCTAAAGGGTAGAGAAAGGGGCACTGTTGTGACTTGGTGGCACTGCTCAAGGGTGTGGCTTTGGGGAAAGGTTGTCTTCTTGATGGAATATCAAAGCAAGCAGGGTATCTGAGGACCTCAGCAGCCTTCCTGGCTCTTTCTGGGCCTCTGAGCCAAGGCTGCAGAAGATACATGGAGTTCTCCATCTACGTTGAGTAGATCCTGAAGCTTCTTGGGCAACTGCCATCACCTTCCTTCCTGCTTCAGCTTCTCAGCTGAGGCTCACAGAACTGCTCTAGCAGCCCCAAAGTTCATCTGCAGCAGGAGAACAGCTTCCTCCCCTTGGGGGAACCGACTGTTAGGCAGTAGGTTTTCCTGCTTTAGTGAAGAAAACGGCTGATGTTACAGTAGCAGAAGGATCACAGCCCTGGCGGCACAGCAAAGGTGAGGTGAAGAGACGTTAGCAGCTCAGCGTGCACTAGTGTTTGTAGGCTATTGGAACGAGTCTCTTTACCATCGTTCAGGCCTCAAGTAGATATTTTTTTTCAATTGGAAGAGTTGGTTTACAATGTTGTGTTAGTTTCTGCTGTACAGCAACGTGAATCAATTATACATATACATATATGCACTTTTTTTTAGATTCTTTTCCCATATAGGCCATTACAGGGTACTGAGTAGAGTCCCTTGTGCTCTACAGCAGGTCCTTATTAGTTATCTATTTTATATATAGTAGTGTGTATATGTCAATCCCAATCTCCAGTTTATCCCTCCCCTCCCTTGCCCCCCGCCATAACCATAAGTTTGTTTTCTACACCTGTGACTCTATTTCTGTTTTGTAAATAAGGTCAATTATATCTTCAGTCGGAAGAATTTTGTTTCTAGTAAGCCGAGAAGCAAAGGAACGACCTACATATAGATCAAGGAAGTGGCGGGGGATGGTTAGGCGAGCTGGTAATCCCACCTGGGAGTGTAGGACCAGGCGTCCCAGGAACCGGTGTCTCTTCTCTCTGCTCCTCTGAGGTGCCTCCACAGAAGGGCAACCTCCAGAGCAAACCTGGATCCCAGCCTGGATGCAGATGTCATGCTAGTCGCTTCTGCTTTGGCCATGGCAGTTGCTTGGGGGGTGGTGTGGTGTGCAGGGGGTGCGCATGTGTACTTGACCACTCTCTCATGGGCAAGTAGTGCCGGAGGAGGGGTGGTCGCCCAGCCTGTGCCTCTGCCGCACGCGCACGCCAACCAAGCGGGGGATGGGCGCTACCTCCCCTCGGTTGATGTCTTCAGGGCGCAAGGCTCCGAGTTCTCCATTGGTATTGTCGTCCCCAGTAGAATATTTGCTTCTAAAAGGCACAGGGCCATACGTGGTTTCCGCCTGACATTCCATATGTGGTTTCCACCTGAAATGCTGTACAGTAGATGTAGGTTTCTTCCTCTCCCTTTCACCAAGGAAAAAACAACCGGGTGGGGGGCTTGAAAAAATAACATCTAAAACTGTCCCCTTCCCATCTTACACGACTGTAGGTTTCTGGTCAGCCCCTTAAAACAACCTCAGAATAGCAAATTAAGTCTCAAAGAAAATAAATCATAATTTTGCAAGTGATGCGATTCTTTGATTTGAGGTTCAAAATTACGGGACTAAAGAGCTTTAATTGCCATTTTATGTATTAGTCATTTCGCAGAGCCTTGTGGTCATAAACACACCCCACGTGCACCGACAGACACAGGCTGGAGCCCAAGGTCAGTTCCCCCGTGGCTCTCCTAGCTCTTCCAGCCTGGCTTAGCTCTGCTCTGGGCCCGGGTCTGCGTGTCCGAATCCCACAGACCTCCCCAGGGTCTGATTTTCCAGGAATGAAGGCTGGAAAGGGGCCAGTTAAGGAAACAGAGCAGAACAGAGCGAGAACACAAACATACCCACACAATTTCCTTTATTGTCCGCTCTACACACTTAATTGTTGTCTTTTTTTTAACATATGATTTGATGTTTTCTGTCTCCATCCTTAAGATTTTTATTTTAAGGACAGCAAAGCAGAGAAAAACACAGCCAGGTCCTCTCTAACTGCCTTAACTCCGTTACAGGCCAGAGGACATTCGCATTTCTAGGTATGGAGTGTGACAATAACAATGACTTTGACAACGCCAGCATGAAAGCACTGGACAATAAGCTGTGCTCTGCGGTCTGCTTAACCGGTGAGTGGCAGTCTGCTGAACGTGAACTTGGTGGGAGACGCTCCCCTGCTCGCACCCCTGCTCTCACCCTGGGACACCCATCTCCTGCCCTGCAGTTCCTGCAAGAAGACATGGGCTTTGCTAAGGTGCTGGGAGCCAGTTGCTGAAAGGAAGTGAGGCGGCCTCAGGAGAGTCCTTGGGCAAAGAGCAACTCTGCTCTAAGCGAATCTATTTGGGCATGGAGAAAGGAACAAAAATACCTACAAAGCCTTCCGATTTGGCCTGACTGTGCCCCCTCCATCATGATCTTGCAGATCCCATGGCAGGGGGCCTGGTCTTGTTTCCATCAACAGGCAGTTTAAGGCAGACACGGCCTCTGTGATAAGGTCTTGGAAAGAGAGCCTGAGCCCTTGAAAAGGGAACCTGTAGCCCCTCAGAGGAGAGTGGTTAGTTAGGATCAGAGAGGAATTTCAAAGCCAGCATTTTATAGACTAGCTCTGTGACCCAGTGAGCCCTGGGCTACCTCCAGTTGCCTTGTGCTCCCTAGATTTGGATCCCAAAGGAATGATCAGGTGTCGAGGGTGACTCTTCTCCCTGGAGCCCTAACTCTATAAATTCAATCAGGGCCATCAACATGCCCCTTATTCCTTCTCATGACACTAAACTGAATCCGGGATGAGTTCTCAGGAGGAGCCCACCTGTCAGTCACACTCTGGGCACTGATGTCTCTCTGCTCCGTACTCACCAAGGGCTTCACCAACCATGGCTCTAAAGCCACGTCTTGCCGGGTGGACAAGGTCGAAATTGCCCCTCCTGGGTTCACAGCAGAGACTGCCTTCATGTTGCATGGCTTGTTATCTCTTAAACATGCCCTGGACATGCTTAAGCTTCAGGACAGCCACGTCCTGTCATGGGTCCAGTGCTTTACTCTCTTGGTGACGTGGTTACAGGTGCTGGAGGGACACAAACTCCTGTGGTTGCCACTCTCCATCAGCTCGCAAAAGACCCAGGTCCTCACCCCTCTGGCCCCATGCAGGCTTGTGGTGGAGGAAGCCGTAATCCCCAGAGTCGCCTCCCACGGCCTTCCCAGTGGCTCTCCGGTCCCTTCCCACTTAGCGTTGACCCAGCCAGGCTTGGGCCAGAGTGGTTGAGGTCCAGGGTACACTTCACTTCCTGCCTTCCCACTCTTTACCTGGCTTCTGTCTGTCCAGTTGTTTCTCATGTCTTTTTGCCAAATGTACGTCTGTCTGTCCAGTTTGTTTATTTTGAAACTCATTTAGGTTATCCAGATTTCGTGTGAAAGTTCATGTTCACCCACACCCAACCCCAAGCTTGCTGGGCGCACGCACATCCGAGGGGCCCTCGCTGAGGCTTCCATTCCTAACTGGCAAGAGCCTGTATTTAATATGCTGAAATTTTCCAGGAAAAAAAAAATATTTGTGAGACTAGATTAATCCCTGTTCCACAAAAGCGTGGATGCTTCTGTGGAAAACGTTACAGGCAGGATTTGTTTTGGTCACTAGTTGGGGAAGAGGACATCTCTGCCCTCACTCTGCCCTGACTCTGTGGCAGCTGTGCTGGCCAGCCGCTCACTGGGTTTCAAGAGAGGAATCTAGGCTCCTACCTCCCCGCAGTGGCTCCCCACCAACCCACGTGTTTGGCAGAGAGAGCTCCTGGGAATTGTTTCAGCCACCCATGCTGGTGGAAACTGACCCAAGGCCTTGTGCTTCCTCTTCTCCCTAACTCCTTCCGGCCAACCTGCTGGTGGATGTTTATTCCACTCTGGGATTGCAGCAGGGGAGCGAGACCTGGAAGGAAAACAATGCCTCGGCTTCTTTACGGTGATCTCGGGAGCCAGCCATTCTCAGATTAAACTGGCTTCACGGTTCAGGCCAGACATGAAACCAAATGACAGTGGCGGCTGCCGGGAGAGGGAGTTGAGGGTCGCATCGTAGCCTCACCCCGAGGTCTCAAGGGCTCTTACGGGAGAAGGAAATTCATCTGCTCTCTTGGTAAAATGTTTCTCGGGTTCTGCTGTTAGCGTCACACTGGTAGTAAAGAGCTGGGGAACTCTCCGGAAGCATCTGTCGGATTAATGTCGGGTTAATGACAGGAGCATCCACTGTGGTAGGTTCCGTGGAATCAACAGGCCTCAGCACGCTCAGCTGTAAGTTCAAAGTTCCATCCTATGACTGAGGTGCCTCAGGCTGGCTTGCCGTCAGAACAGCTTCTCAGGCACTTGCTCCCCCTCTCCACGCTGTTTCCCTCCCCACACAGATGCCACTCACCTCACGGAGCGCCCACAACGATGGAGCCCGGGGAGCATCCCATGGTCCACCCTCCCCAGGCCCACAGGTGCTCTGCCAGGAGCCCCAGCTGGTGGCAAGGATGGCTCAGGTCCCCATCCTCGCTGCTCTCATCACCCTTGTGGGAGTGATGCTGAGAAAGCACCTGTGTCATTCCAGCACCTCTTCCCCTAAGAAGTCTCTGGATCTTCTTTGGCCCCGAGACCAAGGCGGCGGGTGGGGGGGCGATGGTATGTTCTGAGATTGTTCTGCAAGGTTCTCAAAGGGAGGAAATCTGAGTTGACCATTGTAGGTGGTGAGCCGATTAGCATCGCGAGGCCGTGCTAGGTAGACGGGCCTCCAAGGAATCTGATGGAGTATCACACAGGTGGCAGGATAGTGGCCAGGGGACCAGTGACAATTCTGTGAAAAGGCTCTGTGGAGTGTGATGGGAAAAAGCAAAGATAATTTGACTTTATTAGTGAAAATACAAATGTTTTTGTTTTGTTTTGTTTTTCTGTGGTACGTTGTCCTCTCACTGTTGTGGCCTCTCCCGTTGCAGAGCACAGGCTCCGGACGCGCCAGCTCAGCGGCCATGGCCCACGGGCCCAGCCGCTCTGTGGCATGTGGGATCTTCCTAGACCAGGGCATGAACCTGTGTCCCCTGCATCGGCAGGCAGCCTCTCAATCACTGCATCACCAGGGAAGCCTGATACAGATGTTTTTAAATGACCACATTGGACAGGAGTTGGCATACCGATGAAATCTAAAAGTACTTATGGAGGGAATTCCCTGACAGTCAAGTGGTTAGGACTCAGCACTTTCACTGCAGTGGCCTGGTTCAATATCTGGTCGGAGAACTAATATCCTCCAAGCCACCGCACAGCCAAAAACAAAACAAAGAAAAGTACTTATGGAGACCTGAAATAACCCAAGACTAAGACGCCACTACGAAGGCTTATGCTTCGCAGATACTAAGGAAAAATCTGAATTAACTTTCTCTTTTCCTGGAGAGAAACTCTACAAGATGGTGGAACTCTTACAGACCTTAAAATTAACTAGTGGCTGGGGAGAGGCAGGAAAGAGGTGTGTGGAATCCCCCTAGATGTGCTCCCCAAATCTGCCTCTAGAGGTCTCTTCACTCCCCCGTTTCTGAGTCTGAGGATGGCATTAAGTGGAAACCACCATTCTCTACCTCCCGTGAAGGATTTTGAATCTCCAGGCTCCCTTTTCTGGCTGAGGGCTGGACAGAATGGTAGCACTCGCTCAGGAAGTCCTCCTGCACCTTCCAGGCTTACCTTCTGCATCCAGGATGCACGGAGCAGCAGGGTTTCGCCGAGGGTCTGGCAGAAGCCTTTTTAGAGGAAAGAGCACCACCGACTGTACTAAGAAGCTGGGGAGATCAGAGACTTCAGGTCTGAGTCTTGAGGCTGTTTCAGAAGGAGCCAGTTTTCAGCCCTGGCTCAGAATCTGGACCGGTGGTGTTTGTAGCAAGGACTCAAGAATTCAGAGCCAGGCAGCCTGGCAGCCAGTGGTGGTGGCGGCGAAGCTGCAGCAGTGTTTTGATTTGACTTTGTGTGTGTGTGTGTGTGCGTGTGTGTGTGTGTGTGTGTGTCTCTTCTCTCCTGTTTACCATTTGCTTTTGGTCTTTCCTACCAAACAGCCGCAGTTCCAGAGTCCTGCCCCATAAACACAGAGGAATAAGTATGAGATCTACCAAATTATATAAAATGAAGGAACAATTTATTTCATCTGGGGCTTCCTAACTTAAAAGGGCAATCTTGCCTGCTCTTCATCCTGTCACCCTTAGAGGGGTAAAGCACTGTGGACCCATGTGCCAGATTCCGGTACCCCCATGGAGTAGAGATCCCCACATTCCATCTAGCTGTGAGAGATACCTAAACATTTCCTGTCCCACTCACTCCCCTTCCCCTGGGGTCCACCTCCACAAGACTATTATTAGAGCCTTAGGGCAGATTAGCACACCAGGACATATATGGGTATACACAGTTTATAACCACTTAATCCTAGTGTTTCTGCCATTAAAGGGTTTCGTGTCTTGGGCTGGCCTAACCTGAAGCTGACCCCAGACATTTGTGAGTGGCCTCCCTCAAATGTGATGCAGTGAGCCTCACGCCCACCCTCCAGGGTCAGCCGACTCCGTCCACGAACTGAGCCCTCTGATGGGCATGGCTCTCGCCTCTGCCCTGGAGGAGATCACCGTGTGCTGGAGGATCCAGCAATTTCCACACAGCATGAGAAATGGCGTGGTGGTAAGGGCCAGTGGGGGAGCACTTTGGAGCACGCTGGACCCCACCTGGCTTCAGGGGGAGCCTTCTGGGGGCAGGTGATGGAAGAGGCAGCTCAGCAGTCCTCGGCCAGAGGATGGAAGGCTTTCCAAAACCATACGGGGTTAGGGCTTCATCCTCTCCCTTCAGAAGGGGCATCTTGCATCACTGGAGGGAATGAATCAGATGGAGCCAGTCTGTGGGATGGGAGGATGACTTGGGGGAGATGAGTGTAGACTGAACAAGGCCTGAGGGGCGACTGGTTGTCGAGCACATTCTGTGACTCAGGCACCCTGCTCACCACTCTCCCATGTCTCCTCGCTTAGTCTCACAGCATCCCTGGGTGGTAAGTACTCGTCTCCCATCTGATGGATGGGAAAACCAGGGCTCCAAGTACAGTGACCTGCCCAAGGTCACACAGGCAGTACGTTACAAGCTGGGGCTGTACCCCAGTTTTCTGACTACAGATTTACACCTTACTAGAGGTTGAACAAGCAGGAGGTCATGATGGATTGGATACAGAGCACGAAGGAGAGAGAAGCACCAAGAGTGGGTTTCCAGCATGGGCAGCGGGTGCTTCTCGTGCAGGAACTGCAGTACAAGGGGGGAAGATGATGAGATTCGTGGATGGTACCCGGGGGACCCCGAAGCTCTGGAGCTAATGTCTCCTGGGTTTGGTGGCACCAGCTGATAGCAAATCTCGGTGGGCTGTTCGGGTGCAGAACGGGAGGAACAGCCGTCACTCAGTTCTCTGCCATGCCATTTAGTCCCTGGCACCCTGCTGGTCAGCCAGTCCCTTCCTGCCCCACCCTGGACCCCACAGCAAACACTAACTCTGAGCCCTAATTAACACACTCTCTCCCTCCCCTTCACCTCCTCCTGCTCTCGTGAAAGTCTCAGCCAGATTCAGTTTCATTTCCTGGTCCGCTGTAACACTTAGGCAAACTTCAAGACCAAATAAAGATACAAAAGTGGATCCTACGGCAAGCTCACAAAACAAGGACCATCCTGCATGTCCCTCCATCAGTGGGCCACAGTGGCCATGACTGTCCCTAGCCCAGTAGGGCGCCACTGCTCCGAAGTTTCACATGCTGTGGTTTGCACCCTGTGGGAGTTCCAGGTAGTGAGCATCTTGCCAGTTTTCGTGCCAAACTCCCGGACTCTCCTGCCACAGACACCATCTGGTCCAAACCAAAGGTCCGGTAACCTTCCTTTCTTCTTCTCAGGTGCCTGGCAGGCTGACGACAACGTGGTCAGTCATCGGAACACGCAGCGCCGACGCTTATCTTCTGGCAGCCTGGAAGACCCCGAGAACAGGCTCTGTGTGTTGGGTCCTTTGGCCATCTGAGAGCCTCAGCCCCTGTACCAAAGCTCTGCACCCGTTCTCACATCCCATCCTGCTCGCATGGGACCACTGACTTCCTGGGCATCCTCAGCAAGACACACGGAGACTTTTTAGACCCACGTGAAAGCTGGATGCTGAGGGCACCTGACCCTTATCCCAGACTCATCTTCTTCTGCAACCGTGATCCTTCCCATCTCAGAAGGGACTGGAAACCACTTTTCTCCTTGTGGGCTAAAGCCACTCGAACTGCAGCTCATGAGACCCTTTGCAGAGAGTCTCTGGAATGTTTCCACTCTATCTTGATCTTCAGGTGGAGCTGTGGTCTACAGACTGGTTATTTCCTGTGCATCATTTTTTTTCTCCTTAGGAGGTAGAACAAGAGGACACAAGAGTTTGGGTGACTTCATTACAAACACCCTTCTGGTATTTTCTAGTCTCTGGGACATCATAACCAATCTGAAACCTGCAGTTTCGGGTGGCGTTGGGGGATGACTCCTGTGAGAAGGGAAAGCCATATTGCACTGTAAGTGGGGTTTCCCTCAAAATGCATTAGGAGCTCCTCTCTCAAGGACAAGAAGCAGTGGCAACCACCAGAAGGTTGGTTGGGAAAACAGTTCTTGCTTCTGGTAGCAGAGGCTATGCCTCGTGTGTCTGCTTAGGAAGGAGGCCTTGAATCTGAGAACCCCTCAGTTAAATGATGACGTACCGGGGAGTTATTTATGATCAGGTGCACTCAGGAAGGCCTGGGGCTCCATCCTAAGGTGACACTGCAAAGGCATTTTTGACCCCCTCTATGTTCCAGGCACTTGCTAGGGACTGTCGTATATTATCACGTTTCATCACTACCGCCCTGTCAGGTGGCATTCTTATCCCTGCGGCCCCCGCCTCCACCCCGCTTTTCTGAAAGAGTTGAAGAAAGAGGCTGAGAGAGGGGTGGACCGGTGGTTCTCATTTGGTGCCCAGGAACCCCAAAGGAGGTTGGGGGAAGGGCTGAGCTGGGGTCAGTGGTGGTCTGGGAGGCTCCCCACCCCACCGGTTTTCCTCCCCTGTCCTCCAGATCAGCTGAGCCTGATGGGGGGAGGGGGAGGTACTGCCTTCCATAGGCTCATCAGAGATTTAGAGATATTGTTCAAATCACATGTCCACCCCACGTCAGTCCAGTGTAGGTCACATAAATAACAGCCAGAAACAGCAAGACCGTAAGCTGTTGGCTGTTCGTCTCTCAACACTAGTGTTATCAATGGATTCCTCATAGCTCTCTGATAGATGCATTGTCTGCTGGCTTTTGGAAGAGGTGGTTGTTTAGTGGAGCATGAGATTGAGAAGCAAAGTGGGATCCAACAGTTTGTGAGGCTGAGATATGACAGAGCCCTAGGCTATGCCCACCATGATGGCCTGAATTAGTAGTTGGAATTGTTGCCCTAGAAGAGCTTTTCAGGGTCCTTCCCAAGGCCTCACAGAGAGCCCAGTGCCAGGGGATCTTTTGCACCTCCTGTGTGGCTTCTTTGCGCCGCCAGGTGCGTGGTGACCCTCACTGCCTGGTGGCTGTGATTCACATCCTGCCCTGGGGGTGGGCAGGGGGAGGCCTGTGGTCCTGACAGACACTACATGAGCCAAGCCTGAATCTCAGCTTCTGCCTTGAGTTCCCGTGTCCACCCGCTCTGAAATCCTGCAGTGGGCTCTGCTGTTTCAGGCCCCATTTAATGTCCTTCCTTTCCCCAAAACATTCTTACAGCCCCTTTCATATTGAAGATTCGAGCAATAACCACACTTCCTGATTTCCTTGAAGTCTGAGCCTGAGAAGCACTAGGGAAGAGGGCACTCCCTTAGCCTCGGGTGGCATACAGATCCACCTCCTCTCCCGGCAGGTAGTATTCACAGTGTGGTGTTTCCTGAGATGAAGGAGATGCAGGTAAACAGTCGCCACAGTGGCCAGGACCCCTAAGAGGAAGCCATTGTCTTCACCCTTTCTGGAGGGTCTGTCTTCTCCCAGGAAGAGGCTCAGAGAGATTCCTCAAGGCCTTGGTTCCATAACCAAGACATACCCGGGTGAGAAGTGGCCCTTCACTCCTGTTTCTCAGACAGTTCCTGCTCTCTCCCCCATCCCCTCACCTCTTTGCCCTCATTTAGCTCTTTGGCGAGCAGAAATATCCCATCCAAAAGGGCTGGGATCAGGGAACAGGGCACAGAGCCTGGTCGGGGAACAGGGCAGCCGCCCCAGTCATCATCTGGAGATGGTCATGGTGTTAGCAGTTGACCCAGAGAGAATATGACGGGGCCTGGTTTCTCACAAAAGGACACAGACTAACCAGAGGCCTGGGGCTCCTTCCTGCCACACTCAGGTCGGAGCTCACCTATGAGCTCACTTCCGGGTGGTGTGGTGATCCCAGCCTTCTCAAAGAGCCCTTTTTCCTTCTCCTCCCCAGTCCCATCCCACCAGAGGTCATGCCCACGCTGGGGCATCTCCTGGGCACGGATACACACACGTTAAGCCATCTCACCTGGGGAGAGTTTGTTTCCTGTTCACCTGACTTTGGCATGCTGCTTGCTCACTGTGCTTTAGGATCTGCACACCTAGTGTGTGTATGTATGTGTGTACTGTTGTGCCATCTGTGTACCCCTCACTCCCTGGAGTACACTCATGGGCACACTACAGTGGGGACGTCAAGGATGCAATATTTATGGATTGCTGCATGATTCTTAAAAATGAATAAAACTGTTCACAAGGGAACGAGAGGTGTTAACTGCGCAGTTGGCTTACTTGTGAAAGTTTCTGTCCGATTTTCTCCAGCGCGCTTTTAATACTGTGACTCAAGACAAGCTGGACATGGAGGAGTGAGAGAGGGCAAGGGGTAGAGGGAAAGACATGTTTCTGGGTGGGAGCTGGTGTACCATCCCCCGGGCACAGCTCCTGCGCAGAGGCCTGATAAGGAGCCCTTACCTCCACCCCCCCACCTCCACCCCTTCAACCGGAGAACTTCCAACTGCCAGCTCCTCAATAATTGAAGAGCAGGAAAGCTGGTGACTGGAGGGAGGCTGGGGTAAGGGAGGAGGAAGGACCACAGTCCACCGTTAGTCCGTCACTTAAAGGCTTGTGAAATTAATCGGGCAAATGACCCCAGTCAAAGAATTTGGCAAGTCCACGGCTTTCCCGGGTTTCACCCACCGGCTCTGTTTCCTCGGCTATCTGGAAAGGAGGGAGAGCACTTCCGAAGAAGCCTCTGGAATGTCAGCTTCTGGGAATCTTGCTGAGGACGGGGCGGGGAGGGAGCGCTTACCGGGAAACACTGGATTACCCTGGCCACCTTGGGGTGTCTGTGACAGGGGCTGCGGTTTCTGCGGACCTGAGCGGCAGGTGGCATCGGAGAGTCAGACCTGCTTGCGGGCACCAAGACGACCCTCGGTCGGGAGACAGGGACAGGCCCCAGAAACGTGAGGAAGTGCCACTCGCAGCCCAGAGGAGAGGAAAGGAAAGCCCCAAGCATGCACCCAGCCCTGGCCCCCGTGCCACGGGGCTGCGTCCCAGGAGCCGTCGCCACCTCTGAGCAGCCCAGATGGGAAGGGGGTGGGGCGGAGTACGGTTCCAACGGCGAACTGCTCGCTGAGGGCCCCGAGGCCTCTGCGGGAGCGCCTAGCCGCGCACCTCTCCGAGCCCTGCGTGGGGCCCTCGGGCGGGAATGCGCGGAGGCGGGACGCGGTGGCGGGTAGGGGGCTGTGTCGCGCGCGGGAGAGGGCGGCAGGAGGGAGTTTGAAGAGAGTTACCGAGTGAGAGAGCGGTTAAGAGCCCTCGGTCTCTTTGGAGACGCCCTGGCCAATGGCAGAAGCGGAAGCTGTTTATATGGGCGGGGCGTCGCCATGGCAGCAGGAGACGCCTTGCGAGCAGCTACTGAGTGCCGGTCCCCGGGCCGCTGTCTTTCAGAGAGGCGCCGTCGGGTATGAGTGGCGACGAGGATTGATGGCTGAGCCCTCGAGCTGGGAGCAGACGAGGATTGCTGGCTGGGCCCTCGAGCTGGGAGCAGAGAGCCGCGTTGAGGGTGGGCCGTGGGAGGAATTTCTTTGAGAACCTTCCTTTGGCCCGGGCTGCGCTCTGAGCCAGGTAAGGGATAGGGAGGGCTGCAGGCCTGGGAAGGGAGGGCGTCGGTACCAGCCCGCTCTCCCATCCGTCCCCGACGGAAGTGGTGGGCCCGGGGACTGACATCAGAGACGTTTGGGGGACACTCACTTCCCACCCCCTTATAACTCTGTTTTGTTTCCTTCCTTCCCCTTGATCCCCATCCTAATATCCCTTTTCAAAGATCAGACGACCTCCCCCGCCCCCCGACCCGTCGTACTGCCCTCCTGGACTCTCTTGCCCCATGTCCATTTGTGTGGAGGGAGAGAGGGGGATTAATTTCCCGCTTTGAGGGAGAAAGGGGTGGCCTCGCATGCCCCTACACTATTCCCTCGTTTGGCTAATTAAGTCTCCTCTAAAAGATCAAAGAAGAAAAGAGCGAGGCGAACCCCGTGTGGGTCGGACCCCCGGGCACAGCTTCTGTTTCCCAGACCTCGGCAGTAAATGATCCTCCCCAGCTGCAGGAAGGATTTTAGTAAGAGCCTCCCCGCTCGCACACACTCTCCCCTCGGGGGTGGAGAAAGGGGGCTCAGTTCCCGCTATGGTCCCTGCAGGCACCACATTCAGTTCAGAGGAGGCTACCCCCGGATCGCGGGATGGAAGCACGCATCCGGGAGGCTGCGTAACTGAAGCCGCGGGAGTCAGCAGGCCGGAGAGCTCGGCGGCCACCCTTGGCTCGGCTCGTGGATGTTGACAGCCCCCTCGGAGAGTCCCCGCAGATATGGCGGAGAGCTGGCTACGCGTCTCGGGAGCAGGGGCAGCGGAAGAGCCCGGACCGGAAGGCGGCCTGGAGGAGTCCCACGCCCTGAATGACAACCTTGCCAGCCTGCAGTGGCTGCAGGAATTCTCCATTCTCAATGCCAAGGCCCCCGTCCTGCCTTCGGGGGACACGGACCCCCACGGCTACCACGAGCTGTCAGGCTCGGCCAAGCCGGGGTCTCCCCTGGTGGCGGACCCCGCCTGCCTGGGGCAGCCGCACACGCCCGGCAAGCCCACGTCCTCGTGCACGACGCGGAGTGCCCCCTCGGGACTGCAGGCCCTGCCACCCAACGACGAGGACTATGCCACCAACCTGCGCGTGAAGCCGGCCTACTCGTATGCCATGCTCATCTGCATGGCCATGCAGGCCGGCAAGGCCACCAAGATCACCCTGTCGGCCATCTACAAGTGGATCACGGACAGCTTCTGCTACTTCCACCACGCTGATCCCACCTGGCAGGTAGGGGAGTCCCTCCCTCCATCCCCATGCCCGCGCAGACTGGACTCACATCCCAGATCCACAGGCCAAGTAGGTGCGGTACGGCCAGGGCCCCGAGAGAGGAAGGCCGTCGAGGAAGGACCTCAAGGGACCCCAGTGCTTGGACTGCTGCACCTTTGACTTCAGAGAGGGAGGAGGGAGGATGTTCAGAGGGCTGTAGGGGTGCCAACATAGAGGTTCAAGTGGAAAGAACTTGTCACTCATCCAGCAGGCTCAGCCCAAAGACCAGGGCTGAACTATGCGTGGACACAGCCCACCAGGGTAGGTTGATGGACTGAGGGACACATTTTTGTCCCAAGTCCTGGAATTCCTAGACACTACCCTCCTCAAGATCAGTTTGTCAGGGTCTCACTGGAGGCAGAGCATCGTTCCTGCCAGGCTCTGCATCCCGCCTGCTTTCAGTTGGCTGGAGGGGCTCTGGGAGGGGAGAGGGGCGTGCTGCGGGGTGTGAAGGCCATCTGTGTCCCAGTGGAAGGGCTACGGGGCCTTCCGAAAGCTGCTGTGCCAGCCCCCACCCCAAGCCCTCCCTAGTTTCCTTCCTACACTCCTCCCCCTCTTCTCATCAACCTCCCTGTGGGGACAATTACCTCAGCCAGGTGCTTTCCACAGGGGCTCTTTCTTCCCACACTGGTTTCATGTTCCAAGTCTCCGGAACCTGGCACAGAGCAGCCAAGGGGTCCAGGCCACCATGTAAACATCCCAGTCTTGCCAGGGGGCACTACTCACCTGCCGGCCCCACCCACCAGGCCCCAGACCCCTGTGCCCCAGCATGGTTTGGACTGTGCACCCAGGCATGAACAAGGCAGGATGGTGATTCAGGCTGGGCACACACTGCTCTGAGCATCTTCGACCATCAGAATCAGGGGCTACTTGTTGACAGAGACCCTGAGGATGCACTGATCCTTCCCTGTGGCACAGGTCACAGGATCACAGTTCCTGTGATCACAGCTATTCCACGTTTTCTTGGGCCCTGACCCTGGGGCAGGTACCATTTGTAACCTTGGTGAGAAAGCAGAGACCCTCCACCACCCCCAAACCTACCCCAAGCCTGAGAGGCCCCAGGAATGAGCGCTATGCTCTTGGCTGGGTAATAATCAACTGAGGCCTCAGAGCCTGGGGTGGGAGCAGGGGGACATGGTGGGTGAGGGCCCAGGCCAGCAGCCGGCTCTACAAACAAGGAAAGTCATCAGATCCTCCCACACTTCATTCCCCCCACACACACACCCACTCACTCTTTTCACAAACAGAGAAGGCCAGCCAGGCCAAGGCAGAGGGAGATGGCCGTCCAGGCCCTGGGGGAGCCAAGGCTTTTGGACAGAGGCCGCAAGTGGCGGGGTAAGGGAGGGAGAGCAGGACAGGTTGGCACTGAGAGCCACCTGTGGCTCAGGGCTCAGATGACTGAGCAGGCAGATATCCTGGCAAAAGGGAACAAAAGCCCCCGACAGCACTCCCACCTCCTGGTGTCCCATGGCTGGTGTCCCAGAGCCTCCCGGTCAGAGCAGTGCCTCTGTCTCCCTGCCCCCATCAGAGAGAGGTGGTGGTGGGACTGGCAGTGGTGCTAGGAAACCCCCATCACTGACCCCACCCACTCACCCAGCTGTCTTCCTTCTCTCCTATCTCCCTGTGTCCAGAACTCCATCCGCCACAACCTGTCCCTGTACAAGGTCTTCATCAAGGTGCCTCGGAGAAGGACAAGCCAGGCAAGGGGGGCTTCTGGAGCATCGACCCCCAGTACGCCGAGCGGCTGCTGAGTGGGGCCTTGAAGAAGCGGCGGCTGCCCCCAGTCCACATCCACCCAGCCTTTGCCCGCCAGGCCGCGCCGGAGCCCAATGCTGCCCCATGGGCCGGGCCACTGGCCGTGAACACCGAGGTCCTGCAGCTGCTGCGGGAGTTCAAGGAGGCCACTGGGGAGGCGGGCTAGGGTGCAGGCGAGGGCAGGCTGGGGCGTAAGCATAAACAGCCACTTCCCAAGCAGGTGGCCAAGGTCCCGTGGCCCTCCAGCCCCCTGCTGCTGACCCAGGAGGAGCAGGGTGAGCTGGAACCCCTCAAGGGCAACTTTGACTGGGAGGCCAACTTGGACGCTGGCATGCTGGACGGGGAGGTGGGCACGCTGGAGACCTTGGAGCTGAGCCCACCGCTGAGCCCTGCCTCACACGGGGACGTGGACCTCACCATCCATGGCCACCACATCGACTGCCCTGTTAACTGGGGACCTCCAGTGGAGCACGCTACCGACAGCCTGGACTTTGATGAGACCTTCCTGGCCACATCCTTCCTACAGCACCACTGGAGGAGAGCACCTGTAGCTCCCTGCCCCCCGAGGCCCTCTTTTAGGCTGGGGATGCCACACTGGCCTCTGACGTGCATGACTGGGCGAGCCTGAGCGCCTTCTTGTAAGAAGCCAGGCCCTGCCCCACCTCCATTCAGCAACGAATTCTGGGCCCAGACTGCCCCCCTCCCGGCCAGTTCAGGCCCATGGACACCCTACCGCCCAGGCAGGGGCTGGGCCAGGTCACCCCATGAGGCCACACAGCCCCCAGCCCAGGCCATCCTCAGATTCTAGTCCAGCAGGCTGAGAATTGGGGCCCAGGACCAAAATTGCTGCCTCCGCTCCCCAGCCCCCCATACACACAGTTTCATTGATCCACTTCTTCCCTGCCCCAGAGACACCCTAAGGGCCCTGCACTATGAGAGCTGTGGCTTGGAGGGGCTCTGGCCAAGCTGGAAACATCAGTACAGGGCCCGTCCCAGAACATCTTAGCTTCGAAGCTTCTCTCTCTCCTGCTCTCCTCCCCAGATCTCTATCCAGAGAAAGTTCCCAGGTACAACAAATGCTGATTAGGTGACTGCAAATTAACACCCTAGAGGCCTCTCCCGGCAGAGCTTCCCTGGGCCTGGGGCCGGCAGTTTGTGAGGCGGAGCTAGGCGGAGGGGGGAAGAGAGAGGAGACAGAAAGGAGGCCGGGGTGCTGGGTGGAGCCAGGAGATTTTCTAAGGCCTCTGGGATCTTCTGGCTTCATCCCTAGAGGTGGGGCAGATGGTATGTGTCCCTAATCTTTGAGCCCAACTTGTGACTGAGAGCAGCGGGGAGTTGGGGATCTGGAGGTTAGGGGCTGGGGCAGCCAAGCTGCAGAGGGAAAGGGGACAGACACACTAATGTAGTGAGTGTACCTATAGCTGAGGCTTAACTGGGAGGGACGCAGTGCTTGCTAGAACCACTGGGACCAGGAAGGGGGGATGGCCCTGTGCCCTTGCTTGCACTCCTGCGGGGGAGTGTCTTGCTCTACCATTAACCCCCTGGGCTGCATCCCACATCCACTCTCCTAACCCATCGGGCAATTTAACCTTTTTCATGGAAAGCTATTTACAGTAAAATCATTTTTAAAAATAAAGTTTAAAAAAATGTCAAAATGGACCTGCTTGCAACTTTCTCTGGGGAAAAGCATGGGCCAGTTTTGGGGAGGCCACGGCCCAAGGGGGAATGGCTGGGAGGAAGATGGGGGGCACCAAAGGCCTGCAGAGTGTCCCCTGATGCACTCCTCATGATCTCTGGGTCCCCAGACAGAAAGGGGTTGAGAGGCAGCCCTCGCGGGTCCCCTGCAGCCAATGCCTTGGCACCTCTATGTTTGCAATGGGGAGACTGTACCGACAGCCCCCAGGAGCAGGCAGCAAAGGAGGCACAGACCCCTCCCTGGCCCTGGGGACTCACAAAGGCTGAGCTTGCTCAGGATTCGGCTCATGTTCCCCACCTCGCCCACCTTGAGGGCCTGCCCAGACTCGCCTGCGGTCCTCACCTGGGCCTGTCTCCAGCTCCTCCCTCCCTTGGTTCCTTCCTGAAGGGACAGGGTGTGAGGTCAGAGGGCCCCAGCCCCTGGGGCCCCACTTGCCACCCTGGGGTTCATTCACCCCGCCCAGCGCCTTCCCTCCAATGCAGGTTGGGGCTGAGGGAGGCCATCAGGGCAGACGGAAGACGGGGTGCCTAGACCCTACAGCTCCAGCCTGTGAGGAATCAACGTACCAGAGTTCTGATGGGGAAACTGAGGCACAGCAAATATGTGACACTCAGCAGGCACCTTTCAACCCCCTCAACCCAGCTTTGCCTGGAACCCATCTCTCCACCGAGCCTGCACCTGGCCCCCACAGCACGCTCTTGTGGTGCACAGCCCCTTCCCCCAGCACTCACGCGCGCGCGCGTGCACACACACACACAAACACACACACACACACACAAACGTGCACTGTCCTACACAATCCTGTCCAGCCTCCACGGGCCCCTTTCTCCTGAAGCCCCTTTCTTTCCTTGCACTGGAGACTGGCTCCAGGCTTACCTGGGAATCCCCCGCCATCTTGCTGTTTTCACTTGCTAATTATTCCAAATATTTCAGTGCACACACTGCAGGGCCAGCCGGGTTGGGGCCTTACAGAGCTCAGGAGGCAGCCCATCCCCTTCCCACCGCTTGCTGAGGAGGCTGTCCCAGCCTCCCTCTGAGACTCCCTTCACCCCCTAAGCAACGACTCCCTCCCTCTCGCCACCACCCTCCGGCCTTCCTGCCCACGCTCCCCAGCACTGGGGGAACATGGGGGCTCCAGCCTCTCCACTGGTCCCCAGGCTCAGCCTCCAGCCCCCGCCAAAAGGGGTACACCCTGGATTGACAGGTGGGGCCGGTCACTGTCTTCCCTCCTCACCCTCTGCCTGGCCCCATGCTGGGGGAAGAGGGGCAAGGTCAGGGGCTGGCAGAACTGCCTGCCAGGTAAGGAAAGGCTGAAGAAGCTTCTGGCTGCCAGGAAGAATCCCCAGGAGCTCCTGAAAATCCCTATGCTTGGGACTAGCGTCTCTGGGGCTGAGACCCAAACACTGGCACTTTTAAGGGTCCGTGGATGCTGCCAACGAGCAGCCAAAGCTAAGAGGGGGCTCCGAAGCGGCCAGAACACAGGGCTTCACACACCCTTTCAGCAGGCATCATTTGGGGGTTGGCGGTGGAGGGGGCGGGAAGCGTGAGTGGATCCTGTCCCTCCTATTCATCCCTGCCCCGGCCCTTGGCTGGGTGGCTTTTTCAAAAAGACGTTCAGTGACTCCGTATTTATTTAGAGATTCAATGTAATCCCAGTCAATATATATTTTGCGCCATTAACAGTAAGTTGCAGACGGGCTGCCCCATTAGCACTAGTTACATTAGTGTGTGTTTCCTTAGAACAAGGACACACCTCCATAATCCCAGTACCACCATGACAATCAGGAAATGAACACTGACCTGTTAATCCCATGTAACCGCAGACCCCCTTCACATCTTCCAGATCACCCCAGTAATGCTCCTCTCCATTCCAGCATCCCAATCCCGGACCCCATGTTGAACTGAGTTGTCCCTTCTCTTTTGCCCTGTGTGGTTTGAGCTCATGACTCAAGCTCTCTGGGCAGGTTTCGCATTTCCTTTGATCTCCACTTTTGAGGTGAGAAGCCCTTCAGCCACTTCACCCTCAGGTGTGGTACAGTCCCTTCCCAAAGCAAGAGGCCAGCTTTCTGTCTCCTCACTTTCCACCTCTTCCCTATCCTCCCTCCCCAATGTATGCCCAGCCAGGAAAGGAATGAGGGGGAAAGTTCAGGAACTCAGTCTTTGGGGACCCTCCCCATCTGCCCAAGGGACAGGCCACCCCCAGCTCTATTGACTGGAAGGACCCCAGGATGGGATTCCATGCTGGCCTGAAGCAAATGCGCCAGGCCTCCTGAAGAGCTGAGCTGAGGGCTGGAAACACTCTTCTCCCTGCCTCTGCCCCCCCTCAAAATACTGGGGACCCAGACTTGCAGAAGGAATCAGGTGAGGTGGAGGGCAGGAAAGAAGGCATGTAAGGGCGGGTGGGAGGAGATGGTCAGGAGACAGGCGAGCTTCCATCCCCGGGCTGAGGGCCAAAGGTAAACAGGTGTATTTGGACTCCTGGCAGGCGGGAGTGGGCTGGCCCTGTGGGGCAGGCCTGGGCCTGTCAGGGGTGGGGCTGTGGAGAGGGGCTGCATTAACAATGGGGTGGGAGAGGGGCCCCAGGTCCTGCTGACATTCTTGTGTCATGAAGAGGAAAACACAGGTGACAAGGGAGGGGAGGCCCTTGGACAGGGGAGGGCGCTTTGTGAGGCCACCCAGGCTGGGCCTGCGCTGGCCAGTGTGAGCCAAGGAGGTGCGTGGAAGCACTGGGGTGTCACCTTCCTCCTGAGGCACGTGTGTCCAGCCCACTCTGAGGCTCCAAAGTGGGACAGGTCAGAGCCACCATGACTGGCATGCTGGGCCTGAGCTTTCCCTGTGAGTGCAGGAGCCTGGAGGGAGCAGCTGAAGGGTAGGATCCCCCAGAAGCAAGCCAGGCTGAGCGGCAGGGGAGGGGAGGCGGGGTACACATTAACCAAGGCAGGAGACAGGGCCGCAGGTCTCGCTGCTGCCCCCCCCCCCACCCCGACTCCAGCTCCCAGCAGAGCCCTGTCACCCAAATGCTGATCTGAGGGCAGGACAGCAGCCTGGGTCCGAGCCCCAGACCCCTTCCTCCTTGAAGGAAGCAGCTCGCTGAGCTCCCAGGAAAGCAAGAGCTCCAGGAACTGGGGAGCGCAGGCTGCTTGCACACATCCCACCCTACCCACGGCCCCCAAGACCCTTTGAAGCCACAGTGGATTGCCGGCAGCCCTCCCAGGGCTGCTATTCGCCCAGGGAATTAAGCTGAGGCTGAGAGGCTGCCAACTGGTCTCCGCCCTTCACCCAGCCACCCCCCTTCTATCAGTGGCTCTGTCCCCTTGCCCAGACCACCCTGCACCCCGCTCCTGCCTCACTCTGCATACCAAGCCCTATCCCCAACCCTAGCGGCATCCCAGTTCCCTCCAACTTGCTTAAAGTGAACTGTGGGCGGGGGAGGTGGGAGGGGAAGGGTGGCATGCAGACCCCGCCTCTGAGAGTTTCAGCCTCAGAAGCCCATGAGTCTGCACACCCCTGTGGGCAGATAACCTGCCTCATTCCTACATTTGCTACATCCAGCACAGGGCCCGGCATTTTAAGTATTGAATGAATGAATGAGCTGCTGAGCAGATCGTCAATAGGTGGAAAAACAGCCAAGTCGCCTTGGAAAAATGTGACCGCAGACAGTAAACACTAAGGAGTTCTCGGCCACTGGGCCCCGGGTGCTTCCTGATGCCCCCAGGGGTGCAGAGCATTCAGCCAGGGTGGCCTCTGAGGAAACCCCACCCTGCCCTGTCCTGGAAACTATTAAGAGGCCACCCTTGCTGACTCTGTGGGCTTGGGTGAGGTAATAAAAGAGGGAGTAGGGCCCTGAGTGCCAGCTGAAGCTTGAGTGGGGCGTGTGGCTGGTGTGAGCCAGGGGAGGGCGGAGGGAGGCGGGATCCGGGACAAGAGGGAAGGGATGGAGGGCAGCAGGAGAGGCCTGGCCTTTCTCATTCTCATCTGCTCCTTTGTGGTCCCCAGCTCCCCTGGAGCCTAGGCCCTGGGGATAAGGACCACAGAGGCCCGAGATGCAGGGTTGGTGCGGTGAAACCAGCATTCAACCCCTTCACACGCATATCATTTATTACCCCACCCAAGTCCACAGGGTCAGCAAATGGCCTTTGACATGTTTGCACCCGACAACAAGGTCACCAGGTCAGAGCTGTGCCCAGCTCAGCTGTCCCTGTTGGGCTCACCCCACCGTACACCAGGACAGGCCCTGGGGCCACTGAGCTCGGCAGCTGTGGAGCCCAGCTACTCAGGGACCAAACTGGGGCTGGGAGCTCTGTGAGGGGCCCGAGAGAACCTGGTGCCTGCTGTCTGGCTAAAGATGAATCCTGGCCTGATGGAGATGGCCCAGGAGGCTGGGCCCAGAAGGCTGGGCCCAGAGTTGGCACTGTGCCACAGGGCCAGGTGGGCTTGGGCCTACAGTTCAAGGCCTGTTTTGGAGAGAAGGGTGGGGTGTCCAGGTGTGGTGGGCGGACCTCACAGGGGGCTGTGGCTCAACCCCCAGCCACATTCCCTGGCTCTATTTCACGTGTGGGTTCTATTACGAGGGGGATTAAGGGTCTCCCAGGCAAAGAGGAAGAGAAACAGCAACTAGGCCCAACGACCTCCATGCAGGGAGAAGTGGGTCACAAAGAGAAGGCAAACCCCACCCTGGCCCCCCACCCAAATGCTCAGCTCAAAGGCCCTCACCCTTGGGTCCAGGAAGCTTTTATCTCTAGGACAAGTTGCCTCCCAGACTCCTCTACGAAGATGACCCGTGGTGACCTCCAAAGGGACTTGGGAAGAGACAGGTATAAGTGACAACAAAAGATGTGGCTACAAAATGAAAATGAATCCCACCTGGAGAAATGGAGGACCATGTGAAGGAGTGGAGAGTGACAGACATGTGTTGAATTCAAAGGGAATGAATAACCATATGAAATAGTAAATGAAGTGGAGCCATTTGGGGGAGGGGGGAGATGACAATGGCGTTAGTCCTGTCCTGTGGAGGTCACCACAGGTTATGCAGTGGAGATGGTGGAATCTGTTGGCGAACAAACATGATGCTCAAAACCGGAAGGAGATAGAGCCAGGACTAAGACACAGTCCCAGGGGACCTGGTGAATGTAAAGGCTGCAGCCCAGGTGCACAGACTCTTCCAAAAGGGAGACCAGAGAGGAGAGCAGAGAGTAAGGAGCCTGGAGAAGGGCCACCATTAGGGCAGGAGGGAGCCACCTCCCCCAGCCCCTACCCCCGTCCTCGCCCCCTACACACACCTACATGGACGCACCTGTTCCTGGCTGTCCCTGCCTCACGGAGCCTGCAGTGAGAGTCAACAGGCCAGAGTGGGCTCCGGAAGGAAGGAAGCCAGCATTCGCCCAGGGAAGGCCTGTGGCCGCCCACAGGGCATTTCATTAGCACGACAGGGGTAGAACTCAGAGTCTGAGAGCAGGCAGCAAACTCCGAGCTCAGATCAGGGTGAAAGGGAGGAGAGGGCAGGCAGTAATGAAGACAGGACAAAGGGAAGCTATTTTGTGTGTGTGTGTTGGGGGGCCTCTCACTGCTGTGGCCTCTCCCATTGCAGAGCACAGGCTCCGGATGTGCAGGCTCAGCGGCCATGGCCCACGGGCCCAGCCGCTCTGTGGCATGTGGGATCTTCCCGGACTGGGACACGAACCTGTGTCCCCTGCATTTGCAGGCAGACTCTCAACCACTGCACCACCAGGGAAGCCCTAAGGGAACCTTTTTTAAGATGGGGTGACCTGCGTGTGCTTGAAGGAAGGAAGGGGCTAGCCCGGGGAGAGGGTGAATTGAAGATGCTAGGGAGATGGGATGCTGGGAGAGCAACGATGGACCTTTCTGGTGGGAGCAGGAGGCAAAGCGTCTCAGAGGAGGCAGGAAGGGTGAGCTCTGCCCCAGCCCAGGGCAGCAGTCACTCTGCAGTGCCTCTTGCTTGCAGAGGGAAGAAGAAGGTGGCAGGGCGGGGGTGGGGTGAGGAGTAGCGGGGCGGGGGGGGGGGCTGTTCCGGGATGCACAAGAGGATTGTGGGACCTCTGGTTCCGGCTCCAGCTAGAGGGCAGCGCAATGGGAGTAAGGAGGGAGGAGAGATCTGGAGGGACGTGGGAGGGCACTCAGGAGCCGGGGACACGAAGAGGAGGAACGGGAACAAGGGGAGGCCAGCCTTGGCCCTTGAAACTCTGCAATGGGCCAGCCCCGCCGGCATGTCTGCCTCCAGCTGGCAGGACTCAGGGGGATTCCCAGCTGTGGGGAGGAAGGCCAGGGTCCCAGGTGCTGGAAACCCTGGTCAGTCATCACCTGGTCAATGTTTCCTTTCGTCTGTGGACCTGAGTCTGCGTGGACACAAAGATGGGTGAGACCTGTTCTTACAGAGATTTCCCAACCCACTGAGCTGGGTGGCGGTGTGGTCTTGCAAGGACAACTCTCCAATTTCATTCCCACGATCAGGCAGAGGGGTTTTCTCAGGGCTCGCAGGCCACAACAAAAGATGACTGGGGACTGGTAGCCGGCGGTGCCATCGTCCCCTGAGTGGGGAATGCAGCATGAAAGAGAAGGGAATGGGGGGAGTTCGGCTGGGGGTACAGAGAGTTTGAGGCACATGTGGCACAGTTGAGGGGTGGCTGAGGGGCTTTTGGGTAATGAAGGATGGCTCTAGGAGACTCAGCTTGGAAAAGGAACCACACTGTGTGAGCAGAGCCCAGTCAGCCCCTCCTGGCCCCTCCACTCCCCAAGCAACAATTCGATTTCTACCGCCATAGGTCAGCTTTTCCTATTCTACAATTTCATATAAATGGCATCATACACTTTTACTCTGTGTTTGGCTTCTTTCACTGAACATATTATTTTTGAAATTTAACTACGTTGTCACATGCATCAGTAGTTTGTTCCTTTTCACGGCTGAGTAGTATTCCATCAGATGACTATAGCAATTTGTTTATCCATTCTCCACTAGATGAATACCTGGGCTGCTTCCAGTTTGGGGCTATTGTAAATGATGCTGCTATGAACATTCTTGTACAAGGTTTTTTGTGGGGGCCTTTTTGATTTGTTTTGTTTTGTTTGCTGTACCACACAGCAAGCGGGATTTTAGTTCCCTGACCAGTGATTGAACTTGGGCCCCCTGCAGTGGAAGTGTGGAGTCTTAACCGTTGGACCGCCTGAGAAGTCTCAGGGTTCTTTTGTAGTAGGGCTTTTTTTAAAAATCCTTTTCATTTGAAAGGCGCTTGGGAATAGAAGACATAAACATGTGTGGCCCAGCTGCCATGCTTCACTGGACTATGCTGAGTTGATTCTTAAAAGGGTCAGCAGGGGGTATCCAGCAAGACGCAGAGAGGACAGGAGTTACAGGCAGAAGGAGAGGAGGTGGGAAAGGGCATGCAGGTGGACACCCAGCTGGCTGGCTCAGTGCAGAGGAGGCTTAGTGAGACTCTTCTCAAGTACACTTCTGGCCATGTCACTCATCTGTGGAGAACCCTAAAATGACTTCCCTCGCCTACAGAAGACTCTAAACACCATCAAGATCCGCCCCTGCTTGCCACTCATCTTCCCACCTACCCCTCCCTCCGTGATCAGTCACACTGATGTATCGCCCAGAATCACTGTTTCCTCCCTCTGTCTCCTACCACTGCCCTCTTCCCTGCGCGAACAACCTCCCACTTCACCTGCGTAACTTTTCAGGACCTAGTTTCAGGGTCCCATCATGAGTCCCCAGCTGTGGTCCCCCAGCTGGAAGGACCCTAACATCCTGGTAGAACTCACACCAACCCTTTTTGCACTTCTGCTTGAGAAGGCAGTTGGTTACACATATTGGGGTCCCCAGACTGGTACCCAAACTGAGGACAGCACCAGCGGGGCCACATCCTCAAGGAAGGGTGGGGCAGGCTGGAGCAGTGTCCCCAGCCAATGGCTCTGCCTCCAGCTGGCCAGAGTTCTGGAAAGCCCACCCACCACGGTCCGCTCTTGACCCTGAACCCTTTTATTTGGTGGATCTAGAACTCAGTTTGGGGCCTGACCTCCATCACAACCCCTTTTCCTTCTTCACCCCAGCAGTCTGTTGCATGACTCAAGGTCAGAGGACAAGTTCTGGGGGTTCTGTCCACCTCCTGCCCCGTGCTCATGCCCTTCCCCTGCTGCCAGCACAGACTGCCCAACTCGGGGCTCCTGGCTGCTGTCTGGAATTCAGGTTTGTTGGGGAAGGTCTTGGGCTGAGCCCTGAGCTCCAGGAGCCCACCACATCAGCTGGCTGGGCCTCTGGCAGACCCCAGGATCTTCAAGCCCAGACTCCGGGGGATGAAGGGGCAACGTTGGTCTGTTTGCTCCCTCTGCGGGAGCGAGGGGGCAGCTGGAATGGTCCTCAGTCATAGAGGCCTAGACCTTAATCTGCAGGAAGGATTAGGAGCCTTCTGGTATCACCTGCAGAAGAGGAAACTAAGGCACAGAGAGAGGACCCAGCTCTGAGGATGTCAGCACAGATGAGGTTGGCTTCTCCTGGGCACTACTGGCTGCGGGACCCATCTGGACATCTGCCACCTCTCCACCCACTGCCATCCTCCAGTGCCCTTTATTTCACCATGTTGGCAGCATGGGGCTCTCCTGCTGGACTGGGAGCTCCAGGAAGGCAGAGGCAGTGCCTGGTTCTCCATGGCACCTGCCAGGAGCTGGGAGAGGCACATGGTGTGTGCTCAGCAGAGCATGGTGGAACGGATGGAGGGGGTGGGAGTGCACGCCCCAATTCCCACAGTGACCTAGATCCAGAAGCCAGCACTCTGAGCTGGGAAGACAGTGGAGAGCCAGAGGAAAGGCAGCTCGGCCTGTCTTCCCTGCCCCCACGGACACCAGGCCTTGCCTCCCAGCTCACCCCTCTTCCTTGTCCTTATTAAAAAGCCCTTGCTGAAGATGTGACTGTGTGTGGTGCCCTGCCGGTGGTGTACACTGAGAACCGCATGTGCCCGTCACTGGTCTCTGTGCTCATTCACTCATTCAACAAATCTCAGACACATGGGAAGACACTTCCACTGGGTGTGGAGGGCATGCACACAACAGAAGACCAAACGCATAGAGCAAGTGGGTCCCAAGAGTGTACCAAGGGACGTCCCTGGCGGTCCAGTGGTTAGGACTCTGCACTTCCACTGCCAGGGGCCCAGGTTTGATCCCTGGTCTGGGAACTAAGATCCCCCAAGCCATGCTCAGCCAAAAAAAAAGAAAAGATTGCACGGGGAGGTCCCCCGTCCCAGGCAGTGTCATCTCACTCAATCCCCTGCCTCAGGGCAGCTATCAAGTCAGGGAAGGAGGCCTCCTGGCTTCCCATGGCAAAGGCAGGATCCATCTGTCCTCAGCACCTTTGGGGGAAGAACTGGCACTCAGCCTGCTCCTGGCAGGACTTTCCTGTGGCCCCTCCCTCCCAGCCAGCAGATCTAGAGTCCCCCCATCCTGGGCTCCACTACCTGAGCAACGCCATTTTCTCTCACTGCCATCTCCCTGTGTCCACTCTAGTTATCATACAGGTCATGACCATAGCCTGCTCACTTAGGTCCCAGCTCCAGGCCACCCTGCTGAGGCACCTCACCAAATACAGTCTAACCCTAGCCGATGCTTGGTCCCAGAGGCCACTCAGCCAGTCTCCTCTCTGGACACCCTGCCTACTTCCCAGCTGCCATAAGGCTGGGCCCTCTTCGTGGGGTCCCTCTTCCCATCCTTCAAAATCCAATCCACACAGTTGTGCCCTCCAAAGTCTCCCTGATCTGCCCAGGGGTCTGGGAACACTGATTCCCCCAGGCCAGGCCTGGAGACCTTTGTCCCTCCTGTGGCCTGAATTCCACAGGCCAGCAGTGCACCCCAAATTCCCAGATATTTCCTAGAGAACTATCTTACCCACAAACTTAGCCAGTAAGAAAGACAGATACTGTATGATCTCACTTAGATGTGGAATTTAGAAAAACTACCAAACTCAAAGAAAAAGAGATCATATTTGTGGTTACAACAAGCAGGGGTGGGGGCAGGGGGAATCGGAGGAAGGTGATTAAAAGGGTACAAACTTCCAGTTATCAGATAAATAAGAACTAGGGATGGGGACTTCCCTGGTGGTCCAGTGGCTAAGACTCCACACTCCCAATGCAGGGGGCCCTGGTTTGATCCCTGGTCAGGGAACTAGATGCTATGTGCTACAACTAAGAGTTCACATGCTGCAACTCAGGATCCCACAACTAAGACCCAGCACAGCCAAATAAGTTTTAAAAAAATTAGGGATGTAATGTACAACATGATGACTCTAGTTAACACTGCTATGTGATAGATAGGAAAGTTGTCAACAGAGTAGATCCTGAGTTCTCATTGCAAGGAGAATTTTTTTTTCTCTTCTTTTGATTCTATTTGAGATGATGGATGACAACTAAACCCACTGTGGTAATCATTTCACAATACAGTTGACCCTTGAGCAGCAGGGGTTAGAGGAACGGACCCTAGGGCAGTGGAAAATTCACACAGAACTTTAGAGTTGGCCTTCCCTATCCACAGTACCATTGTGTACTACCGTAGTATGTACTCATTAAAAAAAATCCAGGTATAAGTGGACCCCCAGAGTTCAAACCCATGTTGTTCAAGGATCAACTGTATGTGTAAATCAAACCATCTTGCTGTACACCCTTTGATTTTTTGGGGATTTTTGGCTCCACCGGAGGGCATGTGGGATCTTAGCTCCACTACCAGGGATTGAACCACACCCCCTGAATTGGAAGTGCCTAGTCTTAACCACTGGACCACCAGGGAAGTCCCAACAGCCTGTTCTTTAGTTTGGTAACTTCCTAATTCCGGACTTTGTGCTCTTTCTGAGGAATTAGCTATATAATTCCTCCAAATTAATGTTTCCTGGCCCTGCAGCAATATTGAAAATGAATACGGTATGACATAACAGCCACAAAAGCAGATCACAGGTGTATATGTTCCCTGGGATGACAGCCATTTAAAATATGATAGCTGCATTGCAAAAAAAGTCAGGGAAACACCACAAAACACTAAAATGGTAAGTAGAGGAGATGGATGATTCTTTTTCTCTAGTTTCTAAAGATGATGAGTTTAAATTACCTTTCTATAAAAACACATCTAAGAAAACAAATCTAGGGAATTCCCTGGCAGTCCAGTGGTTAGGACCCTGTACTTTCACTGCCAAGGGCTCAGGTTCAGTCCCTGGTCAGGGAGCTAAGATCCCACATGGCCAAAAAAGAAAAAAAAAACAAAGGAAGAAAACAAATCTTCATTTTTTCTGTAGTGATTAAAATTAGTCTCTTTTCCTCATTTAGAAACCGCCAGCCAGCCATCAACAGTGCCATCTGATACAGTGGTCAGGAGGGTTTTCTTTCTTTCTTTTTTTTCTCTTGAAATCCTCTTATATATAAAACGAGAGAAAGGACCTGGGTGCCCAAAGCCCAGGGATGGGCAGCCTTTCTCATGCTCTCATATAAGGCAGAGACAGCAAAGGAAATGCTTAGCGTCCTTCAAGCCACCTGTGCGCTCAAATCTGCAATTTGGGTTTAAAACTGCTCTTCAAATTAAATGTAATACCTATTCAAGGTTAAAAATTCAAACTGTAAAGAAGGTATAAAGTGAAGAACAGAAAGTGCCCACCTCCTCCTTGGCCCCAAGCACCTCTGTTCAAGATATAACCGCAGTTATGACTTCCCAGATGTAGCCATACAAATCCAAGCATATTATAAACAGAATAAGCTATCCTTAAGAAAAATAAAACCACAAATGCTATCTCATTAAACATACTATTCTTGTAGCCTGTATGTTCACTTAACAGTATACCTTGACCATCTTTCAATAACAGGGTATTCTTTGCATAGTCCTTGCATAGTATTTCACTGAATAGATATTATATATTGAAGCAGTCTCTATTATTGGACATTTAGGTTGTTCCCTGGTAGTTTACTATTGCAAACTCTGCCCCCTGTATGTACATACACTCTGCTCTCAGCCTTCTGAGAGTGGAATTGCTAAATCAAAATGTATACCCCTTTTAAATTTGTACAGATATGTACAAATTGCCATCCAAAATGGTTGAACTAGTCTATATTTCCAATAGCAATGTACAAATGTGCCTTATACTCCCTTATACCACCTTAACCCACACTAAATATTATCAAGCTTTAACATTTTGGCCAATCTGATAGATGAAAAATGGCATACCATGTTTAAGTTTTTAAAATATTTATTTATTTGGCCGCTCTGGGTCTTAGTTGCAGCACAGTGCCATGAGCGGGATCTTCATTGTTGCATGTGGGATCTTTAGTTGTGGCAATGTGGGCTCTTAGTTGCGGCATGCGGGCTCTAGTTCCCTGACCAGGGATCGAACCTGGGCCCCCTGCATTGGGAGTGTGGAGTCTTAACCGCCGAACCAGCAGGGAAGTCCCTCATGTTTAATTTTTGAACTAAATGGAAAGGAAAATAAAACAAAAATGTGTGGGATGCAGTGAAAATAGTGCTTAGTGGGAGATTTATAACACTGAATAGATACATTTGAAAATAAAGATCTAAAATCAGTAATCTAAGCTTCCACCTTAGGAAACAAGCATAATAAAAGCAAATTAAATCTGAAATAGGCAGAAGAAAAGAAATAGAAGACAGGAAATTAGTAGAGAAAGTCAAGAAAATCAAAAGTTGGTTCTTTGAGGCAATTCCCTGGTCCAGTGGTTAGGACTCTGCACTTTCACTGCTGCATGGGGCGGCCAAAAAAAAAAAAAAGAAAAAAAAAAGTTGGTTCTTTGAAAAAAATGAATAAAATTGATAACCTCTAGTCAGGCTAAACAAGACAAAAAGAAGACACAAACTACTAATATCAGAAATAAAATACGGGTCATCATTACTGATCCCATGGGCTTTAAAAGGATAATAAAGGAATACAGTGAACAATTCTATGTCCCTAAATTTGATAACTTAGGTGAAATTGGACCAATTTCTTAAAAGGCACAATCTCCCAAAACTCACACAAGGAGAAATAAATAGGTCTATATCTATTAAAGAAATTGAATCAGTCATTAATAAGCTTCCAAAATAGAAAACACCAGGCCCAGATGGTTTTACTGGTGAATTCTACCAAACATTTAAAGAAGAAATGATACCGACTCTCTACAATCTCTTCCAGAAAATAGAAGCAGAGGGAATACTTCTAAACTTATTCTGTGAAGTCAGAATTACCCTAGTACTAATGTCTTTAACTAAAAGTGAAAGACATTACAAGAAAGAAAAACTATAGACTAATATCGCTCATGAATACGGATGCAAAAATACTCAAAATGTTAGCATATAGAATCCAACAATGTATAAAAATAAATTATACAGCATGACTAAGCGGGATTAATTTCAGGTATGCAAGACTGGTTCAATATTTGAAACTCAATTAAGGTAATCCATCACATGAACAAGCTAAAGAAGAAAAATCATATGATCATACCAACAAATGCAAAAAACAAAAGAGCATTTGACAAAATCCAATATCCATTTGCAATAAAAATTCTCAGCAAACTAGGAATAGTGAATAACTTCCGCAATTCGATAAAAACATCTACAACAAACCTACAGTTAATATCATATTTAATAGTGAGAAACTAGATGCTTTCACTGTAAGACTGGGAGAAAGGCAAGGATGTCCTCTTCTCACCACTCTTATTCATCCTCATACTAGAAATCCTAGCTAATGCAATAAGAAAAGAAGGGGCATATGGGAACTCTGTACTTTCTGCACAATTTTTTTCTGTAAACATAAAACTTCACTAAAAAATAAAGTCTATTAATAAAAAATCTTTCAATGGCATCTCATGTTCAATTTTTCTCTTCAATTAAAAGTAAGTTGAGGGACTTCCCTGGTGGCACAGTGGTTAAGAATCCGCCTGCCAATGCAGGGGACATGGGTTCAAGCCCTGGTCCAGGAAGATTCCACATGCCTCGGAGCAACTAAGCCCGTGCACCACAGTTACTGAGCCTGAGCTCTAGAGCTCGAGTGCCACAACTACTGAAGCCTGTGCGCCTAGAGCCTGTGCTCGGCAACAAGAGAAGCCACTGCAAGGAGAAGCCCGTGCACCACAACAAAGAGCAGCCCCTGCTCGCTGCAACTAGAGAAAGCCTGCGTACAGCAGTGAAGACCCAACACAGGCAAAAATAAATAAATAAATAAAATGCTTTTTAAAAAAAGTAAGTTGAGGGACTTCCCTGGTGGTCCAATGGTATAGAATTCACCTTACAATGCAGGAGACAGGGGTTCTTCCCTGTTCAGGGAACTAAGATCCCACATGCTGTGGGGCAACTAAGCCCGTGCACCACAACTACTGAGCTCACATGCCTCAACAAGAGAGCCTGCGTGCTGCAAACTACAGAGCCCTTGTGCCCTGGAGCCCGTGCGCCACAACTAGAGAGAAGCCTGCATACCGCAACTAGAGAGAAACCTGCACGCTGCAATGAAGACACAACACAGCCAAAAATAAATAAATAAATAAATAAATATTTTTTAAAAAAAGTTGAGTATCTTTCTTGTTTAATGGCCATATTAGTTTTTCAGAATTCTTTAAATATTAAAGAAATTAGCCTTTAGCATTTATGTGGAAAAATTTGTTTCCTTTTGTTGTTATTATGTGGCTTAGTATTTTGTTTTTGCTGATTGTTTTCTACTAGAGTTTTTATTTTTTAATTTATTCATATTGATCAGACTCTTTATTTTATAGCTTTTTGGTTTTGTGCCTTGCTTGTAAAGGCTTACCCTGGTCTAAGCTTTTTTCTTTTTTAATAAATTTATTTTATTTATTTATTTATTTTTGGCTGCATTGAGTCTTCATTGCTGCATGCTGGCGTTCTCTAGTTGCAGCGAGTGGGGGCTACTCTTCATTGAGATGCACGGGCTTCTCATGGTGGTGGCTTCTCTTGTTGCAGAGCACAGGCTCTAGGCACGTGGGCTTCAGTAGTTGGGGCATGCAGGCTCAGTACTTGTGGCTCATGGGCTCTAGAGCACAGGCTCAGTAGTTGTGGCACATGGGCTTAGTTGCTCCGCGACATGTGGGATATTCCCGGACCAGGGCTCAAACCCATGTCTCCTGCATTGGCAGGCGGATTCTTAACCACTGCACCACCAAGGAAGCCCTTTCTTTATTGTTTTTTAGAATGCTCTTGTTTTTTTCTACGAATTTCTTCCTTTTTCTTCATCTGCTTTTTTTTTAATGTTTACAACATTGAGCCATCTGCATATTTTCCTGGATGGACACCCAATTGTCCCAATATCATTTTTTCAATAATTATTCAACCACTGGTTTGAAACGCCACCTATATCATAAATAACTCCCCATAGATATTTGGGGTATATTCTATTCAAATGAACTGCTTTTACCTGTTTCAGCACCAGTACCAAACCAGCTAAGGTAATGTAGCTTTATGACTTAATTATATTTAATTTAATATTTGGTGGGCATACCCTTCCTTCTTCGCCTTTTTTTAATTAATAAAAACTTCCTAGATATTCTAATTTTGTTTATTTTTTTCAGGTGAGCTTTAACATTATTTTCACAACTGCAAATTGAATGTCCCCAGAGTAAACTGGTTTGAATGAAGCTCCTCAAAAAGGCTGGGACATCACTTGGGGATCCTTGCCTGCTTGAGGGATGGAGGCAAAGTGAGCTTGGAAAGGGAGGGCTGGAAGGCTGGACCACAGTCCTTCCAGCGGAACCTGTTAAGTGGCCACACCTAGAAGATGGACCTCACAGGCAAGAGCTGGAGCGAGGAGTGGCCAGGACAAGGGAGCCTTGCTGAAGGCAGATCAGAGGCAGGCATGAAGCAATTGTTCTTCACAGTTGAGTGACAAAAGCGAGAGGAAAGCTAGGTGACAGGAAGACCTTGTGCCAGCCTTCTAAAGGGCTGTCTCCAGCACCCAGCCTTGGCCTGACAGAGAGGATCCCCAGCAAATCTGTGAGGAACAAATAAGTGTGTGACAGCTAAATCCAGGAGGGCAAGGGAGGAGCAGGGGCCTTGAGGCAGGACCAAAAGGGTGAGAGAAACTGATGGGTATGTGTTCCAGAACGGGGAAGCAGGGGAAGGAGGGCAGGTGTACTATTTTGTGGCCACCGTGAGACTATCGGCCCTGAGAATTACAGCAACACACTCAGTAGGGGCAGAAACACCCCACAGAGATGTGGCTGGAGAGAATCACTGACCATTCCTGCCCCTCTGGGGACCCCCACCCCAGCCTCCCACCCTCACTCAGGTGAGGTGCCAGGAGAGGTCTGTGGAGCAGGTGGGGGTCTGGCTTTGGACACGTGTTCCCATAGGAGTGTGTTCCACGTGGTTGCTGACCCCTGTGACAATCACAGCCAGGGCGATAATGGCAGAGAGAGGGAGAGTGAGAACCAGGTGTGAGGTCAGATGGGCTCACCTGCTCCCAGCCCTGCCACCCATGAGCCATGTGACTTCAGCCAAGGGAGGGACCCTATGAATAACATTTCACGGGAATTAGGTGACACAGCAAATATAAAGGGCCCGGCACATAGCAGGTGCTCAAGGGATGTTAACCAGTGTCCACCCCAGCCCTTCCTTGGCTGGCCTTTCCAGCTATAGCTGGAGTATATTAGGAACTAAATTGATTTCTGCATAGAAATTTTTTTTGGCTGTGCTGTGCAACTTATGGGATCTTAGTTCCCTGACCAGGGATTGAACTGTGCCCCCTGCAGTGGAAGCGTAGAGCCCTACCACTGAACTGCCAGGGAAGTCCCCTAGAAATGTGTTCTGAGATCCAAATTGTTGATTTATCTAGCACCTTTGGAACCTCACCAACTCCTGCTGTCTGCCCCCAAAACAGTCCTGAGTCACCGACAGCATCCTGAGTGGCCTGGCCCTGGTCCCATCCACTGAGGTCATTCTTAAAGATCAAGGATGCACCCCAATGTTCGCTGCAGCTCTATTTACAATAGCCAAGACATGGAAGTAACCTAAATGTCCATCGACAGATAAATGGATAAAGAAGATGTGCTATACATCTATTCTATATACAATAGAATATTACTCAGCCATAAAAAGAATGAAATAATGCCACTGCAGCAACATGGATGGACCTAGAGATTATCATACTAAGTGGAGTCAGACAGAGAAAGACCAATGCCACATGATATCAGGTATATGTGGAATCTAAAATATGATACACATGAACTTATTTACAAAACAGAAACAGACTCACAGACATAGAAAACAAACTTACGGTTGCCAAAGGGGAAAGGGGGGAGGGATAAATTAGCAGTTTGGGATGAACATATACACAATACTATATATAAAATAGAGAAGCAACAAGGACTTACTGTATAGCACAGGGAACTCTACTCAATATCTTGTAATAACCCATAAGGGAAAAGAATCTGAAAAAGAAAAAATATATATATCTGAATCACTTTGCTGTACACTTGAAATGAACACAACATTGTAAATCAACCATACTTCAATTAAAGGAAAAAAGAGGTAGTGAGACCCAAATGCTGATGGATTGTTTAAAGAGCGGAGGCCACAAGGCACTGGCTGAGGGGAACACATGAGTGACACTGACCACTTTTTACAGACCAGGAAGGAAGCCTGAGGTATGAGTGCTACCATGTGCTGGCACCATGCTGAGCCTTTAAAATGGTCACCTCCGAGTCCTCACAACCACCTGTGTGTACTGCGGGGGGAGGTGAGTATTTTTGTTTTAATGGGAGGGGGAACCAAGGTGCACAGAAGTGTCTGGAAGATGCCAGAGCCAGGAAGCAGATGCTCCATTTTTATCCTTCATCATGTGGCAGGCTGGCTCACACAGATACATCAGAATGACCCTCCTGGGACTAGCTGGAACACTTCAGGCCCACAGCCACCGTCCCACCTGGGGAGACCCTGAAGGACTCAGCCTTTCGGGTCCCAAAGAGAGAGAGTGGGTCAAGGAGGCACCCAGCTACTTCCCTGCTGCTGGAGTCTGTGTGTCACAGCCCTGCTGCTGTCCCTGGGCCTGGTGAGCCTTTGCTCAGGGACCCTGGTCGCCAGGCAAGAGGCTCTCCACTGTCTGGATTTGGAGGGGGACCGACACTTGAGGGAACATTTCCCATTCGCTTTTTAAACTCTCGTCAGTGGGGCTTGGAGGACGGCAGGGATTTTCTTCTGATCCCAGGGTTAAGGCCTGGCCGAAGGCCAGCTGGGGAGGCCCAGTCCACCAAGGCCAGATGATTCCTCGTGGCTACTGCTCCCTCCCTGTCCCTTTACTCCTGGCTCGATTCCCCCACCTCTGCCCCTGTCCCCAAACACACACGTTTCCCTCCATTTCAAACTGCACACTTCCCAGCACATCCCTGTGCTAGCTCTACGGAAAAATGGGTGAAGAATTTTGAGACTTTTCTGAACTTATTTACAAAACAGAAACAGACTCACAGACAAACGTATGGTTACCAAAGGGGAAATGTGGGGCGGGGTGGGATAAATTAGGAATTTGGGATTAACAAATACACACTACTGTACATAAAGTAGATAATCAACAAGGACCTCCTGTAGAGCACAGGGAACTCTACTCAATATTCTGTAATAAGCTACATGGGAAAAGAATTTGAAAAAGAATGGATATATGTATATGTATAAAGGAGTCACTTTGCTGTACACCTGAAACTAACACAACATTGTAAACAAAATATACTCTAATATCAAATAAAATTTTAAAAATTAAAAAAAGCAAAACAACAATTAAAAAAAATTGAGACTTTACTCTTCCTTCTACCTTAGCTAGCAGCAACATCTGCCTCTTCCCCAGCCTGCTTATCTTCAGTCTCAAGGTGCCTTTTTCTGGAGCCCGCTTTCCAATTTCCAGAACCAAGAGAGTTGGTTTTGAGGATGTGGCTGTGCCGCTGGGGGGCGCGCAGCCCCCGCTAACCTAGAACCTGAAACCCAGACCTGGGCGGGTAGGAGGCGGGGGGTGTACAGCAAGATGGTTTGATTTACACATACAGTTGATCCTTGAACAACATGGGTTTGAACTCTGGGGGTCCACTTATACCTGGATTTTTTTTAATGAGTACATACTACGGTAGTACACAATGGTACTGTGGATAGGGAAGGCCAACTCTAAAGTTCTGTGTGAATTTTCCACTGCCCTAGGGTCCGTTCCTCTAACCCCTGCTGCTCAAGGGTCAACTGTATTGTGAAATGATTACCACAGTGGGTTTAGTTGTCATCCATCATCTCAAATAGAATCAAAAGAAGAGAAAAAAAAATTCTCCTTGCAATGAGAACTCAGGATCTACTCTGTTGACAACTTTCCTATCTATCACATAGCAGTGTTAACTAGAGTCATCATGTTGTACATTACATCCCTAATTTTTTTAAAACTTATTTGGCTGTGCTGGGTCTTAGTTGTGGGATCCTGAGTTGCAGCATGTGAACTCTTAGTTGTAGCACATAGCATCTAGTTCCCTGACCAGGGATCAAACCAGGGCCCCCTGCATTGGGAGTGTGGAGTCTTAGCCACTGGACCACCAGGGAAGTCCCCATCCCTAGTTCTTATTTATCTGATAACTGGAAGTTTGTACCCTTTTAATCACCTTCCTCCGATTCCCCCTGCCCCCACCCCTGCTTGTTGTAACCACAAATATGATCTCTTTTTCTTTGAGTTTGGTAGTTTTTCTAAATTCCACATCTAAGTGAGATCATACAGTATCTGTCTTTCTTACTGGCTAAGTTTGTGGGTAAGATAGTTCTCTAGGAAATATCTGGGAATTTGGGGTGCACTGCTGGCCTGTGGAATTCAGGCCACAGGAGGGACAAAGGTCTCCAGGCCTGGCCTGGGGGAATCAGTGTTCCCAGACCCCTGGGCAGATCAGGGAGACTTTGGAGGGCACAACTGTGTGGATTGGATTTTGAAGGATGGGAAGAGGGACCCCACGAAGAGGGCCCAGCCTTATGGCAGCTGGGAAGTAGGCAGGGTGTCCAGAGAGGAGACTGGCTGAGTGGCCTCTGGGACCAAGCATCGGCTAGGGTTAGACTGTATTTGGTGAGGTGCCTCAGCAGGGTGGCCTGGAGCTGGGACCTAAGTGAGCAGGCTATGGTCATGACCTGTATGATAACTAGAGTGGACACAGGGAGATGGCAGTGAGAGAAAATGGCGTTGCTCAGGTAGTGGAGCCCAGGATGGGGGGACTCTAGATCTGCTGGCTGGGAGGGAGGGGCCACAGGAAAGTCCTGCCAGGAGCAGGCTGAGTGCCAGTTCTTCCCCCAAAGGTGCTGAGGACAGATGGATCCTGCCTTTGCCATGGGAAGCCAGGAGGCCTCCTTCCCTGACTTGATAGCTGCCCTGAGGCAGGGGATTGAGTGAGATGACACTGCCTGGGACGGGGGACCTCCCCGTGCAATCTTTTCTTTTTTTTTGGCTGAGCATGGCTTGGGGGATCTTAGTTCCCAGACCAGGGATCAAACCTGGGCCCCTGGCAGTGGAAGTGCAGAGTCCTAACCACTGGACCGCCAGGGACGTCCCTTGGTACACTCTTGGGACCCACTTGCTCTATGCGTTTGGTCTTCTGTTGTGTGCATGCCCTCCACACCCAGTGGAAGTGTCTTCCCATGTGTCTGAGATTTGTTGAATGAGTGAATGAGCACAGAGACCAGTGACGGGCACATGCGGTTCTCAGTGTACACCACCGGCAGGGCACCACACACAGTCACATCTTCAGCAAGGGCTTTTTAATAAGGACAAGGAAGAGGGGTGAGCTGGGAGGCAAGGCCTGGTGTCCGTGGGGGCAGGGAAGACAGGCCGAGCTGCCTTTCCTCTGGCTCTCCACTGTCTTCCCAGCTCAGAGTGCTGGCTTCTGGATCTAGGTCACTGTGGGAATTGGGGCGTGCACTCCCACCCCCTCCATCCGTTCCACCATGCTCTGCTGAGCACACACCATGTGCCTCTCCCAGCTCCTGGCAGGTGCCATGGAGAACCAGGCACTGCCTCTGCCTTCCTGGAGCTCCCAGTCCAGCAGGAGAGCCCCATGCTGCCAACATGGTGAAATAAAGGGCACTGGAGGATGGCAGTGGGTGGAGAGGTGGCAGATGTCCAGATGGGTCCCGCAGCCAGTAGTGCCCAGGAGAAGCCAACCTCATCTGTGCTGACATCCTCAGAGCTGGGTCCTCTCTCTGTGCCTTAGTTTCCTCTTCTGCAGGTGATACCAGAAGGCTCCTAATCCTTCCTGCAGATTAAGGTCTAGGCCTCTATGACTGAGGACCATTCCAGCTGCCCCCTCGCTCCCGCAGAGGGAGCAAACAGACCAACGTTGCCCCTTCATCCCCCGGAGTCTGGGCTTGAAGATCCTGGGGTCTGCCAGAGGCCCAGCCAGCTGATGTGGTGGGCTCCTGGAGCTCAGGGCTCAGCCCAAGACCTTCCCCAACAAACCTGAATTCCAGACAGCAGCCAGGAGCCCCGAGTTGGGCAGTCTGTGCTGGCAGCAGGGGAAGGGCATGAGCACGGGGCAGGAGGTGGACAGAACCCCCAGAACTTGTCCTCTGACCTTGAGTCATGCAACAGACTGCTGGGGTGAAGAAGGAAAAGGGGTTGTGATGGAGGTCAGGCCCCAAACTGAGTTCTAGATCCACCAAATAAAAGGGTTCAGGGTCAAGAGCGGACCGTGGTGGGTGGGCTTTCCAGAACTCTGGCCAGCTGGAGGCAGAGCCATTGGCTGGGGACACTGCTCCAGCCTGCCCCACCCTTCCTTGAGGATGTGGCCCCGCTGGTGCTGTCCTCAGTTTGGGTACCAGTCTGGGGACCCCAATATGTGTAACCAACTGCCTTCTCAAGCAGAAGTGCAAAAAGGGTTGGTGTGAGTTCTACCAGGATGTTAGGGTCCTTCCAGCTGGGGGACCACAGCTGGGGACTCATGATGGGACCCTGAAACTAGGTCCTGAAAAGTTACGCAGGTGAAGTGGGAGGTTGTTCGCGCAGGGAAGAGGGCAGTGGTAGGAGACAGAGGGAGGAAACAGTGATTCTGGGCGATACATCAGTGTGACTGATCACGGAGGGAGGGGTAGGTGGGAAGATGAGTGGCAAGCAGGGGCGGATCTTGATGGTGTTTAGAGTCTTCTGTAGGCGAGGGAAGTCATTTTAGGGTTCTCCACAGATGAGTGACATGGCCAGAAGTGTACTTGAGAAGAGTCTCACTAAGCCTCCTCTGCACTGAGCCAGCCAGCTGGGTGTCCACCTGCATGCCCTTTCCCACCTCCTCTCCTTCTGCCTGTAACTCCTGTCCTCTCTGCGTCTTGCTGGATACCCCCTGCTGACCCTTTTAAGAATCAACTCAGCATAGTCCAGTGAAGCATGGCAGCTGGGCCACACATGTTTATGTCTTCTATTCCCAAGCGCCTTTCAAATGAAAAGGATTTTTAAAAAAAGCCCTACTACAAAAGAACCCTGAGACTTCTCAGGCGGTCCAACGGTTAAGACTCCACACTTCCACTGCAGGGGGCCCAAGTTCAATCACTGGTCAGGGAACTAAAATCCCGCTTGCTGTGTGGTACAGCAAACAAAACAAAACAAATCAAAAAGGCCCCCACAAAAAACCTTGTACAAGAATGTTCATAGCAGCATCATTTACAATAGCCCCAAACTGGAAGCAGCCCAGGTATTCATCTAGTGGAGAATGGATAAACAAATTGCTATAGTCATCTGATGGAATACTACTCAGCCGTGAAAAGGAACAAACTACTGATGCATGTGACAACGTAGTTAAATTTCAAAAATAATATGTTCAGTGAAAGAAGCCAAACACAGAGTAAAAGTGTATGATGCCATTTATATGAAATTGTAGAATAGGAAAAGCTGACCTATGGCGGTAGAAATCGAATTGTTGCTTGGGGAGTGGAGGGGCCAGGAGGGGCTGACTGGGCTCTGCTCACACAGTGTGGTTCCTTTTCCAAGCTGAGTCTCCTAGAGCCATCCTTCATTACCCAAAAGCCCCTCAGCCACCCCTCAACTGTGCCACATGTGCCTCAAACTCTCTGTACCCCCAGCCGAACTCCCCCCATTCCCTTCTCTTTCATGCTGCATTCCCCACTCAGGGGACGATGGCACCGCCGGCTACCAGTCCCCAGTCATCTTTTGTTGTGGCCTGCGAGCCCTGAGAAAACCCCTCTGCCTGATCGTGGGAATGAAATTGGAGAGTTGTCCTTGCAAGACCACACCGCCACCCAGCTCAGTGGGTTGGGAAATCTCTGTAAGAACAGGTCTCACCCATCTTTGTGTCCACGCAGACTCAGGTCCACAGACGAAAGGAAACATTGACCAGGTGATGACTGACCAGGGTTTCCAGCACCTGGGACCCTGGCCTTCCTCCCCACAGCTGGGAATCCCCCTGAGTCCTGCCAGCTGGAGGCAGACATGCCGGCGGGGCTGGCCCATTGCAGAGTTTCAAGGGCCAAGGCTGGCCTCCCCTTGTTCCCGTTCCTCCTCTTCGTGTCCCCGGCTCCTGAGTGCCCTCCCACGTCCCTCCAGATCTCTCCTCCCTCCTTACTCCCATTGCGCTGCCCTCTAGCTGGAGCCGGAACCAGAGGTCCCACAATCCTCTTGTGCATCCCGGAACAGCCCCCCCCCCCGCCCCGCTACTCCTCACCCCACCCCCGCCCTGCCACCTTCTTCTTCCCTCTGCAAGCAAGAGGCACTGCAGAGTGACTGCTGCCCTGGGCTGGGGCAGAGCTCACCCTTCCTGCCTCCTCTGAGACGCTTTGCCTCCTGCTCCCACCAGAAAGGTCCATCGTTGCTCTCCCAGCATCCCATCTCCCTAGCATCTTCAATTCACCCTCTCCCCGGGCTAGCCCCTTCCTTCCTTCAAGCACACGCAGGTCACCCCATCTTAAAAAAGGTTCCCTTAGGGCTTCCCTGGTGGTGCAGTGGTTGAGAGTCTGCCTGCAAATGCAGGGGACACAGGTTCGTGTCCCAGTCCGGGAAGATCCCACATGCCACAGAGCGGCTGGGCCCGTGGGCCATGGCCGCTGAGCCTGCACATCCGGAGCCTGTGCTCTGCAATGGGAGAGGCCACAGCAGTGAGAGGCCCCCCAACACACACACACAAAATAGCTTCCCTTTGTCCTGTCTTCATTACTGCCTGCCCTCTCCTCCCTTTCACCCTGATCTGAGCTCGGAGTTTGCTGCCTGCTCTCAGACTCTGAGTTCTACCCCTGTCGTGCTAATGAAATGCCCTGTGGGCGGCCACAGGCCTTCCCTGGGCGAATGCTGGCTTCCTTCCTTCCGGAGCCCACTCTGGCCTGTTGACTCTCACTGCAGGCTCCGTGAGGCAGGGACAGCCAGGAACAGGTGCGTCCATGTAGGTGTGTGTAGGGGGCGAGGACGGGGGTAGGGGCTGGGGGAGGTGGCTCCCTCCTGCCCTAATGGTGGCCCTTCTCCAGGCTCCTTACTCTCTGCTCTCCTCTCTGGTCTCCCTTTTGGAAGAGTCTGTGCACCTGGGCTGCAGCCTTTACATTCACCAGGTCCCCTGGGACTGTGTCTTAGTCCTGGCTCTATCTCCTTCCGGTTTTGAGCATCATGTTTGTTCGCCAACAGATTCCACCATCTCCACTGCATAACCTGTGGTGACCTCCACAGGACAGGACTAACGCCATTGTCATCTCCCCCCTCCCCCAAATGGCTCCACTTCATTTACTATTTCATATGGTTATTCATTCCCTTTGAATTCAACACATGTCTGTCACTCTCCACTCCTTCACATGGTCCTCCATTTCTCCAGGTGGGATTCATTTTCATTTTGTAGCCACATCTTTTGTTGTCACTTATACCTGTCTCTTCCCAAGTCCCTTTGGAGGTCACCACGGGTCATCTTCGTAGAGGAGTCTGGGAGGCAACTTGTCCTAGAGATAAAAGCTTCCTGGACCCAAGGGTGAGGGCCTTTGAGCTGAGCATTTGGGTGGGGGGCCAGGGTGGGGTTTGCCTTCTCTTTGTGACCCACTTCTCCCTGCATGGAGGTCGTTGGGCCTAGTTGCTGTTTCTCTTCCTCTTTGCCTGGGAGACCCTTAATCCCCCTCGTAATAGAACCCACACGTGAAATAGAGCCAGGGAATGTGGCTGGGGGTTGAGCCACAGCCCCCTGTGAGGTCCGCCCACCACACCTGGACACCCCACCCTTCTCTCCAAAACAGGCCTTGAACTGTAGGCCCAAGCCCACCTGGCCCTGTGGCACAGTGCCAACTCTGGGCCCAGCCTTCTGGGCCCAGCCTCCTGGGCCATCTCCATCAGGCCAGGATTCATCTTTAGCCAGACAGCAGGCACCAGGTTCTCTCGGGCCCCTCACAGAGCTCCCAGCCCCAGTTTGGTCCCTGAGTAGCTGGGCTCCACAGCTGCCGAGCTCAGTGGCCCCAGGGCCTGTCCTGGTGTACGGTGGGGTGAGCCCAACAGGGACAGCTGAGCTGGGCACAGCTCTGACCTGGTGACCTTGTTGTCGGGTGCAAACATGTCAAAGGCCATTTGCTGACCCTGTGGACTTGGGTGGGGTAATAAATGATATGCGTGTGAAGGGGTTGAATGCTGGTTTCACCGCACCAACCCTGCATCTCGGGCCTCTGTGGTCCTTATCCCCAGGGCCTAGGCTCCAGGGGAGCTGGGGACCACAAAGGAGCAGATGAGAATGAGAAAGGCCAGGCCTCTCCTGCTGCCCTCCATCCCTTCCCTCTTGTCCCGGATCCCGCCTCCCTCCGCCCTCCCCTGGCTCACACCAGCCACACGCCCCACTCAAGCTTCAGCTGGCACTCAGGGCCCTACTCCCTCTTTTATTACCTCACCCAAGCCCACAGAGTCAGCAAGGGTGGCCTCTTAATAGTTTCCAGGACAGGGCAGGGTGGGGTTTCCTCAGAGGCCACCCTGGCTGAATGCTCTGCACCCCTGGGGGCATCAGGAAGCACCCGGGGCCCAGTGGCCGAGAACTCCTTAGTGTTTACTGTCTGCGGTCACATTTTTCCAAGGCGACTTGGCTGTTTTTCCACCTATTGACGATCTGCTCAGCAGCTCATTCATTCATTCAATACTTAAAATGCCGGGCCCTGTGCTGGATGTAGCAAATGTAGGAATGAGGCAGGTTATCTGCCCACAGGGGTGTGCAGACTCATGGGCTTCTGAGGCTGAAACTCTCAGAGGCGGGGTCTGCATGCCACCCTTCCCCTCCCACCTCCCCCGCCCACAGTTCACTTTAAGCAAGTTGGAGGGAACTGGGATGCCGCTAGGGTTGGGGATAGGGCTTGGTATGCAGAGTGAGGCAGGAGCGGGGTGCAGGGTGGTCTGGGCAAGGGGACAGAGCCACTGATAGAAGGGGGGTGGCTGGGTGAAGGGCGGAGACCAGTTGGCAGCCTCTCAGCCTCAGCTTAATTCCCTGGGCGAATAGCAGCCCTGGGAGGGCTGCCGGCAATCCACTGTGGCTTCAAAGGGTCTTGGGGGCCGTGGGTAGGGTGGGATGTGTGCAAGCAGCCTGCGCTCCCCAGTTCCTGGAGCTCTTGCTTTCCTGGGAGCTCAGCGAGCTGCTTCCTTCAAGGAGGAAGGGGTCTGGGGCTCGGACCCAGGCTGCTGTCCTGCCCTCAGATCAGCATTTGGGTGACAGGGCTCTGCTGGGAGCTGGAGTCGGGGTGGGGGGGGGGGCAGCAGCGAGACCTGCGGCCCTGTCTCCTGCCTTGGTTAATGTGTACCCCGCCTCCCCTCCCCTGCCGCTCAGCCTGGCTTGCTTCTGGGGGATCCTACCCTTCAGCTGCTCCCTCCAGGCTCCTGCACTCACAGGGAAAGCTCAGGCCCAGCATGCCAGTCATGGTGGCTCTGACCTGTCCCACTTTGGAGCCTCAGAGTGGGCTGGACACACGTGCCTCAGGAGGAAGGTGACACCCCAGTGCTTCCACGCACCTCCTTGGCTCACACTGGCCAGCGCAGGCCCAGCCTGGGTGGCCTCACAAAGCGCCCTCCCCTGTCCAAGGGCCTCCCCTCCCTTGTCACCTGTGTTTTCCTCTTCATGACACAAGAATGTCAGCAGGACCTGGGGCCCCTCTCCCACCCCATTGTTAATGCAGCCCCTCTCCACAGCCCCACCCCTGACAGGCCCAGGCCTGCCCCACAGGGCCAGCCCACTCCCGCCTGCCAGGAGTCCAAATACACCTGTTTACCTTTGGCCCTCAGCCCGGGGATGGAAGCTCGCCTGTCTCCTGACCATCTCCTCCCACCCGCCCTTACATGCCTTCTTTCCTGCCCTCCACCTCACCTGATTCCTTCTGCAAGTCTGGGTCCCCAGTATTTTGAGGGGGGGCAGAGGCAGGGAGAAGAGTGTTTCCAGCCCTCAGCTCAGCTCTTCAGGAGGCCTGGCGCATTTGCTTCAGGCCAGCATGGAATCCCATCCTGGGGTCCTTCCAGTCAATAGAGCTGGGGGTGGCCTGTCCCTTGGGCAGATGGGGAGGGTCCCCAAAGACTGAGTTCCTGAACTTTCCCCCTCATTCCTTTCCTGGCTGGGCATACATTGGGGAGGGAGGATAGGGAAGAGGTGGAAAGTGAGGAGACAGAAAGCTGGCCTCTTGCTTTGGGAAGGGACTGTACCACACCTGAGGGTGAAGTGGCTGAAGGGCTTCTCACCTCAAAAGTGGAGATCAAAGGAAATGCGAAACCTGCCCAGAGAGCTTGAGTCATGAGCTCAAACCACACAGGGCAAAAGAGAAGGGACAACTCAGTTCAACATGGGGTCCGGGATTGGGATGCTGGAATGGAGAGGAGCATTACTGGGGTGATCTGGAAGATGTGAAGGGGGTCTGCGGTTACATGGGATTAACAGGTCAGTGTTCATTTCCTGATTGTCATGGTGGTACTGGGATTATGGAGGTGTGTCCTTGTTCTAAGGAAACACACACTAATGTAACTAGTGCTAATGGGGCAGCCCGTCTGCAACTTACTGTTAATGGCGCAAAATATATATTGACTGGGATTACATTGAATCTCTAAATAAATACGGAGTCACTGAACGTCTTTTTGAAAAAGCCACCCAGCCAAGGGCCGGGGCAGGGATGAATAGGAGGGACAGGATCCACTCACGCTTCCCGCCCCCTCCACCGCCAACCCCCAAATGATGCCTGCTGAAAGGGTGTGTGAAGCCCTGTGTTCTGGCCGCTTCGGAGCCCCCTCTTAGCTTTGGCTGCTCGTTGGCAGCATCCACGGACCCTTAAAAGTGCCAGTGTTTGGGTCTCAGCCCCAGAGACGCTAGTCCCAAGCATAGGGATTTTCAGGAGCTCCTGGGGATTCTTCCTGGCAGCCAGAAGCTTCTTCAGCCTTTCCTTACCTGGCAGGCAGTTCTGCCAGCCCCTGACCTTGCCCCTCTTCCCCCAGCATGGGGCCAGGCAGAGGGTGAGGAGGGAAGACAGTGACCGGCCCCACCTGTCAATCCAGGGTGTACCCCTTTTGGCGGGGGCTGGAGGCTGAGCCTGGGGACCAGTGGAGAGGCTGGAGCCCCCATGTTCCCCCAGTGCTGGGGAGCGTGGGCAGGAAGGCCGGAGGGTGGTGGCGAGAGGGAGGGAGTCGTTGCTTAGGGGGTGAAGGGAGTCTCAGAGGGAGGCTGGGACAGCCTCCTCAGCAAGCGGTGGGAAGGGGATGGGCTGCCTCCTGAGCTCTGTAAGGCCCCAACCCGGCTGGCCCTGCAGTGTGTGCACTGAAATATTTGGAATAATTAGCAAGTGAAAACAGCAAGATGGCGGGGGATTCCCAGGTAAGCCTGGAGCCAGTCTCCAGTGCAAGGAAAGAAAGGGGCTTCAGGAGAAAGGGGCCCGTGGAGGCTGGACAGGATTGTGTAGGACAGTGCACGTTTGTGTGTGTGTGTGTGTGTTTGTGTGTGTGTGTGCACGCGCGCGCGCGTGAGTGCTGGGGGAAGGGGCTGTGCACCACAAGAGCGTGCTGTGGGGGCCAGGTGCAGGCTCGGTGGAGAGATGGGTTCCAGGCAAAGCTGGGTTGAGGGGGTTGAAAGGTGCCTGCTGAGTGTCACATATTTGCTGTGCCTCAGTTTCCCCATCAGAACTCTGGTACGTTGATTCCTCACAGGCTGGAGCTGTAGGGTCTAGGCACCCCGTCTTCCGTCTGCCCTGATGGCCTCCCTCAGCCCCAACCTGCATTGGAGGGAAGGCGCTGGGCGGGGTGAATGAACCCCAGGGTGGCAAGTGGGGCCCCAGGGGCTGGGGCCCTCTGACCTCACACCCTGTCCCTTCAGGAAGGAACCAAGGGAGGGAGGAGCTGGAGACAGGCCCAGGTGAGGACCGCAGGCGAGTCTGGGCAGGCCCTCAAGGTGGGCGAGGTGGGGAACATGAGCCGAATCCTGAGCAAGCTCAGCCTTTGTGAGTCCCCAGGGCCAGGGAGGGGTCTGTGCCTCCTTTGCTGCCTGCTCCTGGGGGCTGTCGGTACAGTCTCCCCATTGCAAACATAGAGGTGCCAAGGCATTGGCTGCAGGGGACCCGCGAGGGCTGCCTCTCAACCCCTTTCTGTCTGGGGACCCAGAGATCATGAGGAGTGCATCAGGGGACACTCTGCAGGCCTTTGGTGCCCCCCATCTTCCTCCCAGCCATTCCCCCTTGGGCCGTGGCCTCCCCAAAACTGGCCCATGCTTTTCCCCAGAGAAAGTTGCAAGCAGGTCCATTTTGACATTTTTTTAAACTTTATTTTTAAAAATGATTTTACTGTAAATAGCTTTCCATGAAAAAGGTTAAATTGCCCGATGGGTTAGGAGAGTGGATGTGGGATGCAGCCCAGGGGGTTAATGGTAGAGCAAGACACTCCCCCGCAGGAGTGCAAGCAAGGGCACAGGGCCATCCCCCCTTCCTGGTCCCAGTGGTTCTAGCAAGCACTGCGTCCCTCCCAGTTAAGCCTCAGCTATAGGTACACTCACTACATTAGTGTGTCTGTCCCCTTTCCCTCTGCAGCTTGGCTGCCCCAGCCCCTAACCTCCAGATCCCCAACTCCCCGCTGCTCTCAGTCACAAGTTGGGCTCAAAGATTAGGGACACATACCATCTGCCCCACCTCTAGGGATGAAGCCAGAAGATCCCAGAGGCCTTAGAAAATCTCCTGGCTCCACCCAGCACCCCGGCCTCCTTTCTGTCTCCTCTCTCTTCCCCCCTCCGCCTAGCTCCGCCTCACAAACTGCCGGCCCCAGGCCCAGGGAAGCTCTGCCGGGAGAGGCCTCTAGGGTGTTAATTTGCAGTCACCTAATCAGCATTTGTTGTACCTGGGAACTTTCTCTGGATAGAGATCTGGGGAGGAGAGCAGGAGAGAGAGAAGCTTCGAAGCTAAGATGTTCTGGGGCGGGCCCTGTACTGATGTTTCCAGCTTGGCCAGAGCCCCTCCAAGCCACAGCTCTCATAGTGCAGGGCCCTTAGGGTGTCTCTGGGGCAGGGAAGAAGTGGATCAATGAAACTGTGTGTATGGGGGGCTGGGGAGCGGAGGCAGCAATTTTGGTCCTGGGCCCCAATTCTCAGCCTGCTGGACTAGAATCTGAGGATGGCCTGGGCTGGGGGCTGTGTGGCCTCATGGGGTGACCTGGCCCAGCCCCTGCCTGGGCGGTAGGGTGTCCATGGGCCTGAACTGGCCGGGAGGGGGGCAGTCTGGGCCCAGAATTCGTTGCTGAATGGAGGTGGGGCAGGGCCTGGCTTCTTACAAGAAGGCGCTCAGGCTCGCCCAGTCATGCACGTCAGAGGCCAGTGTGGCATCCCCAGCCTAAAAGAGGGCCTCGGGGGGCAGGGAGCTACAGGTGCTCTCCTCCAGTGGTGCTGTAGGAAGGATGTGGCCAGGAAGGTCTCATCAAAGTCCAGGCTGTCGGTAGCGTGCTCCACTGGAGGTCCCCAGTTAACAGGGCAGTCGATGTGGTGGCCATGGATGGTGAGGTCCACGTCCCCGTGTGAGGCAGGGCTCAGCGGTGGGCTCAGCTCCAAGGTCTCCAGCGTGCCCACCTCCCCGTCCAGCATGCCAGCGTCCAAGTTGGCCTCCCAGTCAAAGTTGCCCTTGAGGGGTTCCAGCTCACCCTGCTCCTCCTGGGTCAGCAGCAGGGGGCTGGAGGGCCACGGGACCTTGGCCACCTGCTTGGGAAGTGGCTGTTTATGCTTACGCCCCAGCCTGCCCTCGCCTGCACCCTAGCCCGCCTCCCCAGTGGCCTCCTTGAACTCCCGCAGCAGCTGCAGGACCTCGGTGTTCACGGCCAGTGGCCCGGCCCATGGGGCAGCATTGGGCTCCGGCGCGGCCTGGCGGGCAAAGGCTGGGTGGATGTGGACTGGGGGCAGCCGCCGCTTCTTCAAGGCCCCACTCAGCAGCCGCTCGGCGTACTGGGGGTCGATGCTCCAGAAGCCCCCCTTGCCTGGCTTGTCCTTCTCCGAGGCACCTTGATGAAGACCTTGTACAGGGACAGGTTGTGGCGGATGGAGTTCTGGACACAGGGAGATAGGAGAGAAGGAAGACAGCTGGGTGAGTGGGTGGGGTCAGTGATGGGGGTTTCCTAGCACCACTGCCAGTCCCACCACCACCTCTCTCTGATGGGGGCAGGGAGACAGAGGCACTGCTCTGACCGGGAGGCTCTGGGACACCAGCCATGGGACACCAGGAGGTGGGAGTGCTGTCGGGGGCTTTTGTTCCCTTTTGCCAGGATATCTGCCTGCTCAGTCATCTGAGCCCTGAGCCACAGGTGGCTCTCAGTGCCAACCTGTCCTGCTCTCCCTCCCTTACCCCGCCACTTGCGGCCTCTGTCCAAAAGCCTTGGCTCCCCCAGGGCCTGGACGGCCATCTCCCTCTGCCTTGGCCTGGCTGGCCTTCTCTGTTTGTGAAAAGAGTGAGTGGGTGTGTGTGTGGGGGGAATGAAGTGTGGGAGGATCTGATGACTTTCCTTGTTTGTAGAGCCGGCTGCTGGCCTGGGCCCTCACCCACCATGTCCCCCTGCTCCCACCCCAGGCTCTGAGGCCTCAGTTGATTATTACCCAGCCAAGAGCATAGCGCTCATTCCTGGGGCCTCTCAGGCTTGGGGTAGGTTTGGGGGTGGTGGAGGGTCTCTGCTTTCTCACCAAGGTTACAAATGGTACCTGCCCCAGGGTCAGGGCCCAAGAAAACGTGGAATAGCTGTGATCACAGGAACTGTGATCCTGTGACCTGTGCCACAGGGAAGGATCAGTGCATCCTCAGGGTCTCTGTCAACAAGTAGCCCCTGATTCTGATGGTCGAAGATGCTCAGAGCAGTGTGTGCCCAGCCTGAATCACCATCCTGCCTTGTTCATGCCTGGGTGCACAGTCCAAACCATGCTGGGGCACAGGGGTCTGGGGCCTGGTGGGTGGGGCCGGCAGGTGAGTAGTGCCCCCTGGCAAGACTGGGATGTTTACATGGTGGCCTGGACCCCTTGGCTGCTCTGTGCCAGGTTCCGGAGACTTGGAACATGAAACCAGTGTGGGAAGAAAGAGCCCCTGTGGAAAGCACCTGGCTGAGGTAATTGTCCCCACAGGGAGGTTGATGAGAAGAGGGGGAGGAGTGTAGGAAGGAAACTAGGGAGGGCTTGGGGTGGGGGCTGGCACAGCAGCTTTCGGAAGGCCCCGTAGCCCTTCCACTGGGACACAGATGGCCTTCACACCCCGCAGCACGCCCCTCTCCCCTCCCAGAGCCCCTCCAGCCAACTGAAAGCAGGCGGGATGCAGAGCCTGGCAGGAACGATGCTCTGCCTCCAGTGAGACCCTGACAAACTGATCTTGAGGAGGGTAGTGTCTAGGAATTCCAGGACTTGGGACAAAAATGTGTCCCTCAGTCCATCAACCTACCCTGGTGGGCTGTGTCCACGCATAGTTCAGCCCTGGTCTTTGGGCTGAGCCTGCTGGATGAGTGACAAGTTCTTTCCACTTGAACCTCTATGTTGGCACCCCTACAGCCCTCTGAACATCCTCCCTCCTCCCTCTCTGAAGTCAAAGGTGCAGCAGTCCAAGCACTGGGGTCCCTTGAGGTCCTTCCTCGACGGCCTTCCTCTCTCGGGGCCCTGGCCGTACCGCACCTACTTGGCCTGTGGATCTGGGATGTGAGTCCAGTCTGCGCGGGCATGGGGATGGAGGGAGGGACTCCCCTACCTGCCAGGTGGGATCAGCGTGGTGGAAGTAGCAGAAGCTGTCCGTGATCCACTTGTAGATGGCCGACAGGGTGATCTTGGTGGCCTTGCCGGCCTGCATGGCCATGCAGATGAGCATGGCATACGAGTAGGCCGGCTTCACGCGCAGGTTGGTGGCATAGTCCTCGTCGTTGGGTGGCAGGGCCTGCAGTCCCGAGGGGGCACTCCGCGTCGTGCACGAGGACGTGGGCTTGCCGGGCGTGTGCGGCTGCCCCAGGCAGGCGGGGTCCGCCACCAGGGGAGACCCCGGCTTGGCCGAGCCTGACAGCTCGTGGTAGCCGTGGGGGTCCGTGTCCCCCGAAGGCAGGACGGGGGCCTTGGCATTGAGAATGGAGAATTCCTGCAGCCACTGCAGGCTGGCAAGGTTGTCATTCAGGGCGTGGGACTCCTCCAGGCCGCCTTCCGGTCCGGGCTCTTCCGCTGCCCCTGCTCCCGAGACGCGTAGCCAGCTCTCCGCCATATCTGCGGGGACTCTCCGAGGGGGCTGTCAACATCCACGAGCCGAGCCAAGGGTGGCCGCCGAGCTCTCCGGCCTGCTGACTCCCGCGGCTTCAGTTACGCAGCCTCCCGGATGCGTGCTTCCATCCCGCGATCCGGGGGTAGCCTCCTCTGAACTGAATGTGGTGCCTGCAGGGACCATAGCGGGAACTGAGCCCCCTTTCTCCACCCCCGAGGGGAGAGTGTGTGCGAGCGGGGAGGCTCTTACTAAAATCCTTCCTGCAGCTGGGGAGGATCATTTACTGCCGAGGTCTGGGAAACAGAAGCTGTGCCCGGGGGTCCGACCCACACGGGGTTCGCCTCGCTCTTTTCTTCTTTGATCTTTTAGAGGAGACTTAATTAGCCAAACGAGGGAATAGTGTAGGGGCATGCGAGGCCACCCCTTTCTCCCTCAAAGCGGGAAATTAATCCCCCTCTCTCCCTCCACACAAATGGACATGGGGCAAGAGAGTCCAGGAGGGCAGTACGACGGGTCGGGGGGCGGGGGAGGTCGTCTGATCTTTGAAAAGGGATATTAGGATGGGGATCAAGGGGAAGGAAGGAAACAAAACAGAGTTATAAGGGGGTGGGAAGTGAGTGTCCCCCAAACGTCTCTGATGTCAGTCCCCGGGCCCACCACTTCCGTCGGGGACGGATGGGAGAGCGGGCTGGTACCGACGCCCTCCCTTCCCAGGCCTGCAGCCCTCCCTATCCCTTACCTGGCTCAGAGCGCAGCCCGGGCCAAAGGAAGGTTCTCAAAGAAATTCCTCCCACGGCCCACCCTCAACGCGGCTCTCTGCTCCCAGCTCGAGGGCCCAGCCAGCAATCCTCGTCTGCTCCCAGCTCGAGGGCTCAGCCATCAATCCTCGTCGCCACTCATACCCGACGGCGCCTCTCTGAAAGACAGCGGCCCGGGGACCGGCACTCAGTAGCTGCTCGCAAGGCGTCTCCTGCTGCCATGGCGACGCCCCGCCCATATAAACAGCTTCCGCTTCTGCCATTGGCCAGGGCGTCTCCAAAGAGACCGAGGGCTCTTAACCGCTCTCTCACTCGGTAACTCTCTTCAAACTCCCTCCTGCCGCCCTCTCCCGCGCGCGACACAGCCCCCTACCCGCCACCGCGTCCCGCCTCCGCGCATTCCCGCCCGAGGGCCCCACGCAGGGCTCGGAGAGGTGCGCGGCTAGGCGCTCCCGCAGAGGCCTCGGGGCCCTCAGCGAGCAGTTCGCCGTTGGAACCGTACTCCGCCCCACCCCCTTCCCATCTGGGCTGCTCAGAGGTGGCGACGGCTCCTGGGACGCAGCCCCGTGGCACGGGGGCCAGGGCTGGGTGCATGCTTGGGGCTTTCCTTTCCTCTCCTCTGGGCTGCGAGTGGCACTTCCTCACGTTTCTGGGGCCTGTCCCTGTCTCCCGACCGAGGGTCGTCTTGGTGCCCGCAAGCAGGTCTGACTCTCCGATGCCACCTGCCGCTCAGGTCCGCAGAAACCGCAGCCCCTGTCACAGACACCCCAAGGTGGCCAGGGTAATCCAGTGTTTCCCGGTAAGCGCTCCCTCCCCGCCCCGTCCTCAGCAAGATTCCCAGAAGCTGACATTCCAGAGGCTTCTTCGGAAGTGCTCTCCCTCCTTTCCAGATAGCCGAGGAAACAGAGCCGGTGGGTGAAACCCGGGAAAGCCGTGGACTTGCCAAATTCTTTGACTGGGGTCATTTGCCCGATTAATTTCACAAGCCTTTAAGTGACGGACTAACGGTGGACTGTGGTCCTTCCTCCTCCCTTACCCCAGCCTCCCTCCAGTCACCAGCTTTCCTGCTCTTCAATTATTGAGGAGCTGGCAGTTGGAAGTTCTCCGGTTGAAGGGGTGGAGGTGGGGGGGTGGAGGTAAGGGCTCCTTATCAGGCCTCTGCGCAGGAGCTGTGCCCGGGGGATGGTACACCAGCTCCCACCCAGAAACATGTCTTTCCCTCTACCCCTTGCCCTCTCTCACTCCTCCATGTCCAGCTTGTCTTGAGTCACAGTATTAAAAGCGCGCTGGAGAAAATCGGACAGAAACTTTCACAAGTAAGCCAACTGCGCAGTTAACACCTCTCGTTCCCTTGTGAACAGTTTTATTCATTTTTAAGAATCATGCAGCAATCCATAAATATTGCATCCTTGACGTCCCCACTGTAGTGTGCCCATGAGTGTACTCCAGGGAGTGAGGGGTACACAGATGGCACAACAGTACACACATACATACACACACTAGGTGTGCAGATCCTAAAGCACAGTGAGCAAGCAGCATGCCAAAGTCAGGTGAACAGGAAACAAACTCTCCCCAGGTGAGATGGCTTAACGTGTGTGTATCCGTGCCCAGGAGATGCCCCAGCGTGGGCATGACCTCTGGTGGGATGGGACTGGGGAGGAGAAGGAAAAAGGGCTCTTTGAGAAGGCTGGGATCACCACACCACCCGGAAGTGAGCTCATAGGTGAGCTCCGACCTGAGTGTGGCAGGAAGGAGCCCCAGGCCTCCGGTTAGTCTGTGTCCTTTTGTGAGAAACCAGGCCCCGTCATATTCTCTCTGGGTCAACTGCTAACACCATGACCATCTCCAGATGATGACTGGGGCGGCTGCCCTGTTCCCCGACCAGGCTCTGTGCCCTGTTCCCTGATCCCAGCCCTTTTGGATGGGATATTTCTGCTCGCCAAAGAGCTAAATGAGGGCAAAGAGGTGAGGGGATGGGGGAGAGAGCAGGAACTGTCTGAGAAACAGGAGTGAAGGGCCACTTCTCACCCGGGTATGTCTTGGTTATGGAACCAAGGCCTTGAGGAATCTCTCTGAGCCTCTTCCTGGGAGAAGACAGACCCTCCAGAAAGGGTGAAGACAATGGCTTCTTCTTAGGGGTCCTGGCCACTGTGGCGACTGTTTACCTGCATCTCCTTCATCTCAGGAAACACCACACTGTGAATACTACCTGCCGGGAGAGGAGGTGGATCTGTATGCCACCCGAGGCTAAGGGAGTGCCCTCTTCCCTAGTGCTTCTCAGGCTCAGACTTCAAGGAAATCAGGAAGTGTGGTTATTGCTCGAATCTTCAATATGAAAGGGGCTGTAAGAATGTTTTGGGGAAAGGAAGGACATTAAATGGGGCCTGAAACAGCAGAGCCCACTGCAGGATTTCAGAGCGGGTGGACACGGGAACTCAAGGCAGAAGCTGAGATTCAGGCTTGGCTCATGTAGTGTCTGTCAGGACCACAGGCCTCCCCCTGCCCACCCCCAGGGCAGGATGTGAATCACAGCCACCAGGCAGTGAGGGTCACCACGCACCTGGCGGCGCAAAGAAGCCACACAGGAGGTGCAAAAGATCCCCTGGCACTGGGCTCTCTGTGAGGCCTTGGGAAGGACCCTGAAAAGCTCTTCTAGGGCAACAATTCCAACTACTAATTCAGGCCATCATGGTGGGCATAGCCTAGGGCTCTGTCATATCTCAGCCTCACAAACTGTTGGATCCCACTTTGCTTCTCAATCTCATGCTCCACTAAACAACCACCTCTTCCAAAAGCCAGCAGACAATGCATCTATCAGAGAGCTACGAGGAATCCATTGATAACACTAGTGTTGAGAGACGAACAGCCAACAGCTTACGGTCTTGCTGTTTCTGGCTGTTATTTATGTGACCTACACTGGACTGACGTGGGGTGGACATGTGATTTGAACAATATCTCTAAATCTCTGATGAGCCTATGGAAGGCAGTACCTCCCCCTCCCCCCATCAGGCTCAGCTGATCTGGAGGACAGGGGAGGAAAACCGGTGGGGTGGGGAGCCTCCCAGACCACCACTGACCCCAGCTCAGCCCTTCCCCCAACCTCCTTTGGGGTTCCTGGGCACCAAATGAGAACCACCGGTCCACCCCTCTCTCAGCCTCTTTCTTCAACTCTTTCAGAAAAGCGGGGTGGAGGCGGGGGCCGCAGGGATAAGAATGCCACCTGACAGGGCGGTAGTGATGAAACGTGATAATATACGACAGTCCCTAGCAAGTGCCTGGAACATAGAGGGGGTCAAAAATGCCTTTGCAGTGTCACCTTAGGATGGAGCCCCAGGCCTTCCTGAGTGCACCTGATCATAAATAACTCCCCGGTACGTCATCATTTAACTGAGGGGTTCTCAGATTCAAGGCCTCCTTCCTAAGCAGACACACGAGGCATAGCCTCTGCTACCAGAAGCAAGAACTGTTTTCCCAACCAACCTTCTGGTGGTTGCCACTGCTTCTTGTCCTTGAGAGAGGAGCTCCTAATGCATTTTGAGGGAAACCCCACTTACAGTGCAATATGGCTTTCCCTTCTCACAGGAGTCATCCCCCAACGCCACCCGAAACTGCAGGTTTCAGATTGGTTATGATGTCCCAGAGACTAGAAAATACCAGAAGGGTGTTTGTAATGAAGTCACCCAAACTCTTGTGTCCTCTTGTTCTACCTCCTAAGGAGAAAAAAAATGATGCACAGGAAATAACCAGTCTGTAGACCACAGCTCCACCTGAAGATCAAGATAGAGTGGAAACATTCCAGAGACTCTCTGCAAAGGGTCTCATGAGCTGCAGTTCGAGTGGCTTTAGCCCACAAGGAGAAAAGTGGTTTCCAGTCCCTTCTGAGATGGGAAGGATCACGGTTGCAGAAGAAGATGAGTCTGGGATAAGGGTCAGGTGCCCTCAGCATCCAGCTTTCACGTGGGTCTAAAAAGTCTCCGTGTGTCTTGCTGAGGATGCCCAGGAAGTCAGTGGTCCCATGCGAGCAGGATGGGATGTGAGAACGGGTGCAGAGCTTTGGTACAGGGGCTGAGGCTCTCAGATGGCCAAAGGACCCAACACACAGAGCCTGTTCTCGGGGTCTTCCAGGCTGCCAGAAGATAAGCGTCGGCGCTGCGTGTTCCGATGACTGACCACGTTGTCGTCAGCCTGCCAGGCACCTGAGAAGAAGAAAGGAAGGTTACCGGACCTTTGGTTTGGACCAGATGGTGTCTGTGGCAGGAGAGTCCGGGAGTTTGGCACGAAAACTGGCAAGATGCTCACTACCTGGAACTCCCACAGGGTGCAAACCACAGCATGTGAAACTTCGGAGCAGTGGCGCCCTACTGGGCTAGGGACAGTCATGGCCACTGTGGCCCACTGATGGAGGGACATGCAGGATGGTCCTTGTTTTGTGAGCTTGCCGTAGGATCCACTTTTGTATCTTTATTTGGTCTTGAAGTTTGCCTAAGTGTTACAGCGGACCAGGAAATGAAACTGAATCTGGCTGAGACTTTCACGAGAGCAGGAGGAGGTGAAGGGGAGGGAGAGAGTGTGTTAATTAGGGCTCAGAGTTAGTGTTTGCTGTGGGGTCCAGGGTGGGGCAGGAAGGGACTGGCTGACCAGCAGGGTGCCAGGGACTAAATGGCATGGCAGAGAACTGAGTGACGGCTGTTCCTCCCGTTCTGCACCCGAACAGCCCACCGAGATTTGCTATCAGCTGGTGCCACCAAACCCAGGAGACATTAGCTCCAGAGCTTCGGGGTCCCCCGGGTACCATCCACGAATCTCATCATCTTCCCCCCTTGTACTGCAGTTCCTGCACGAGAAGCACCCGCTGCCCATGCTGGAAACCCACTCTTGGTGCTTCTCTCTCCTTCGTGCTCTGTATCCAATCCATCATGACCTCCTGCTTGTTCAACCTCTAGTAAGGTGTAAATCTGTAGTCAGAAAACTGGGGTACAGCCCCAGCTTGTAACGTACTGCCTGTGTGACCTTGGGCAGGTCACTGTACTTGGAGCCCTGGTTTTCCCATCCATCAGATGGGAGACGAGTACTTACCACCCAGGGATGCTGTGAGACTAAGCGAGGAGACATGGGAGAGTGGTGAGCAGGGTGCCTGAGTCACAGAATGTGCTCGACAACCAGTCGCCCCTCAGGCCTTGTTCAGTCTACACTCATCTCCCCCAAGTCATCCTCCCATCCCACAGACTGGCTCCATCTGATTCATTCCCTCCAGTGATGCAAGATGCCCCTTCTGAAGGGAGAGGATGAAGCCCTAACCCCGTATGGTTTTGGAAAGCCTTCCATCCTCTGGCCGAGGACTGCTGAGCTGCCTCTTCCATCACCTGCCCCCAGAAGGCTCCCCCTGAAGCCAGGTGGGGTCCAGCGTGCTCCAAAGTGCTCCCCCACTGGCCCTTACCACCACGCCATTTCTCATGCTGTGTGGAAATTGCTGGATCCTCCAGCACACGGTGATCTCCTCCAGGGCAGAGGCGAGAGCCATGCCCATCAGAGGGCTCAGTTCGTGGACGGAGTCGGCTGACCCTGGAGGGTGGGCGTGAGGCTCACTGCATCACATTTGAGGGAGGCCACTCACAAATGTCTGGGGTCAGCTTCAGGTTAGGCCAGCCCAAGACACGAAACCCTTTAATGGCAGAAACACTAGGATTAAGTGGTTATAAACTGTGTATACCCATATATGTCCTGGTGTGCTAATCTGCCCTAAGGCTCTAATAATAGTCTTGTGGAGGTGGACCCCAGGGGAAGGGGAGTGAGTGGGACAGGAAATGTTTAGGTATCTCTCACAGCTAGATGGAATGTGGGGATCTCTACTCCATGGGGGTACCGGAATCTGGCACATGGGTCCACAGTGCTTTACCCCTCTAAGGGTGACAGGATGAAGAGCAGGCAAGATTGCCCTTTTAAGTTAGGAAGCCCCAGATGAAATAAATTGTTCCTTCATTTTATATAATTTGGTAGATCTCATACTTATTCCTCTGTGTTTATGGGGCAGGACTCTGGAACTGCGGCTGTTTGGTAGGAAAGACCAAAAGCAAATGGTAAACAGGAGAGAAGAGACACACACACACACACACACACGCACACACACACACACACAAAGTCAAATCAAAACACTGCTGCAGCTTCGCCGCCACCACCACTGGCTGCCAGGCTGCCTGGCTCTGAATTCTTGAGTCCTTGCTACAAACACCACCGGTCCAGATTCTGAGCCAGGGCTGAAAACTGGCTCCTTCTGAAACAGCCTCAAGACTCAGACCTGAAGTCTCTGATCTCCCCAGCTTCTTAGTACAGTCGGTGGTGCTCTTTCCTCTAAAAAGGCTTCTGCCAGACCCTCGGCGAAACCCTGCTGCTCCGTGCATCCTGGATGCAGAAGGTAAGCCTGGAAGGTGCAGGAGGACTTCCTGAGCGAGTGCTACCATTCTGTCCAGCCCTCAGCCAGAAAAGGGAGCCTGGAGATTCAAAATCCTTCACGGGAGGTAGAGAATGGTGGTTTCCACTTAATGCCATCCTCAGACTCAGAAACGGGGGAGTGAAGAGACCTCTAGAGGCAGATTTGGGGAGCACATCTAGGGGGATTCCACACACCTCTTTCCTGCCTCTCCCCAGCCACTAGTTAATTTTAAGGTCTGTAAGAGTTCCACCATCTTGTAGAGTTTCTCTCCAGGAAAAGAGAAAGTTAATTCAGATTTTTCCTTAGTATCTGCGAAGCATAAGCCTTCGTAGTGGCGTCTTAGTCTTGGGTTATTTCAGGTCTCCATAAGTACTTTTCTTTGTTTTGTTTTTGGCTGTGCGGTGGCTTGGAGGATATTAGTTCTCCGACCAGATATTGAACCAGGCCACTGCAGTGAAAGTGCTGAGTCCTAACCACTTGACTGTCAGGGAATTCCCTCCATAAGTACTTTTAGATTTCATCGGTATGCCAACTCCTGTCCAATGTGGTCATTTAAAAACATCTGTATCAGGCTTCCCTGGTGATGCAGTGATTGAGAGGCTGCCTGCCGATGCAGGGGACACAGGTTCATGCCCTGGTCTAGGAAGATCCCACATGCCACAGAGCGGCTGGGCCCGTGGGCCATGGCCGCTGAGCTGGCGCGTCCGGAGCCTGTGCTCTGCAACGGGAGAGGCCACAACAGTGAGAGGACAACGTACCACAGAAAAACAAAACAAAACAAAAACATTTGTATTTTCACTAATAAAGTCAAATTATCTTTGCTTTTTCCCATCACACTCCACAGAGCCTTTTCACAGAATTGTCACTGGTCCCCTGGCCACTATCCTGCCACCTGTGTGATACTCCATCAGATTCCTTGGAGGCCCGTCTACCTAGCACGGCCTCGCGATGCTAATCGGCTCACCACCTACAATGGTCAACTCAGATTTCCTCCCTTTGAGAACCTTGCAGAACAATCTCAGAACATACCATCGCCCCCCCACCCGCCGCCTTGGTCTCGGGGCCAAAGAAGATCCAGAGACTTCTTAGGGGAAGAGGTGCTGGAATGACACAGGTGCTTTCTCAGCATCACTCCCACAAGGGTGATGAGAGCAGCGAGGATGGGGACCTGAGCCATCCTTGCCACCAGCTGGGGCTCCTGGCAGAGCACCTGTGGGCCTGGGGAGGGTGGACCATGGGATGCTCCCCGGGCTCCATCGTTGTGGGCGCTCCGTGAGGTGAGTGGCATCTGTGTGGGGAGGGAAACAGCGTGGAGAGGGGGAGCAAGTGCCTGAGAAGCTGTTCTGACGGCAAGCCAGCCTGAGGCACCTCAGTCATAGGATGGAACTTTGAACTTACAGCTGAGCGTGCTGAGGCCTGTTGATTCCACGGAACCTACCACAGTGGATGCTCCTGTCATTAACCCGACATTAATCCGACAGATGCTTCCGGAGAGTTCCCCAGCTCTTTACTACCAGTGTGACGCTAACAGCAGAACCCGAGAAACATTTTACCAAGAGAGCAGATGAATTTCCTTCTCCCGTAAGAGCCCTTGAGACCTCGGGGTGAGGCTACGATGCGACCCTCAACTCCCTCTCCCGGCAGCCGCCACTGTCATTTGGTTTCATGTCTGGCCTGAACCGTGAAGCCAGTTTAATCTGAGAATGGCTGGCTCCCGAGATCACCGTAAAGAAGCCGAGGCATTGTTTTCCTTCCAGGTCTCGCTCCCCTGCTGCAATCCCAGAGTGGAATAAACATCCACCAGCAGGTTGGCCGGAAGGAGTTAGGGAGAAGAGGAAGCACAAGGCCTTGGGTCAGTTTCCACCAGCATGGGTGGCTGAAACAATTCCCAGGAGCTCTCTCTGCCAAACACGTGGGTTGGTGGGGAGCCACTGCGGGGAGGTAGGAGCCTAGATTCCTCTCTTGAAACCCAGTGAGCGGCTGGCCAGCACAGCTGCCACAGAGTCAGGGCAGAGTGAGGGCAGAGATGTCCTCTTCCCCAACTAGTGACCAAAACAAATCCTGCCTGTAACGTTTTCCACAGAAGCATCCACGCTTTTGTGGAACAGGGATTAATCTAGTCTCACAAATATTTTTTTTTTCCTGGAAAATTTCAGCATATTAAATACAGGCTCTTGCCAGTTAGGAATGGAAGCCTCAGCGAGGGCCCCTCGGATGTGCGTGCGCCCAGCAAGCTTGGGGTTGGGTGTGGGTGAACATGAACTTTCACACGAAATCTGGATAACCTAAATGAGTTTCAAAATAAACAAACTGGACAGACAGACGTACATTTGGCAAAAAGACATGAGAAACAACTGGACAGACAGAAGCCAGGTAAAGAGTGGGAAGGCAGGAAGTGAAGTGTACCCTGGACCTCAACCACTCTGGCCCAAGCCTGGCTGGGTCAACGCTAAGTGGGAAGGGACCGGAGAGCCACTGGGAAGGCCGTGGGAGGCGACTCTGGGGATTACGGCTTCCTCCACCACAAGCCTGCATGGGGCCAGAGGGGTGAGGACCTGGGTCTTTTGCGAGCTGATGGAGAGTGGCAACCACAGGAGTTTGTGTCCCTCCAGCACCTGTAACCACGTCACCAAGAGAGTAAAGCACTGGACCCATGACAGGACGTGGCTGTCCTGAAGCTTAAGCATGTCCAGGGCATGTTTAAGAGATAACAAGCCATGCAACATGAAGGCAGTCTCTGCTGTGAACCCAGGAGGGGCAATTTCGACCTTGTCCACCCGGCAAGACGTGGCTTTAGAGCCATGGTTGGTGAAGCCCTTGGTGAGTACGGAGCAGAGAGACATCAGTGCCCAGAGTGTGACTGACAGGTGGGCTCCTCCTGAGAACTCATCCCGGATTCAGTTTAGTGTCATGAGAAGGAATAAGGGGCATGTTGATGGCCCTGATTGAATTTATAGAGTTAGGGCTCCAGGGAGAAGAGTCACCCTCGACACCTGATCATTCCTTTGGGATCCAAATCTAGGGAGCACAAGGCAACTGGAGGTAGCCCAGGGCTCACTGGGTCACAGAGCTAGTCTATAAAATGCTGGCTTTGAAATTCCTCTCTGATCCTAACTAACCACTCTCCTCTGAGGGGCTACAGGTTCCCTTTTCAAGGGCTCAGGCTCTCTTTCCAAGACCTTATCACAGAGGCCGTGTCTGCCTTAAACTGCCTGTTGATGGAAACAAGACCAGGCCCCCTGCCATGGGATCTGCAAGATCATGATGGAGGGGGCACAGTCAGGCCAAATCGGAAGGCTTTGTAGGTATTTTTGTTCCTTTCTCCATGCCCAAATAGATTCGCTTAGAGCAGAGTTGCTCTTTGCCCAAGGACTCTCCTGAGGCCGCCTCACTTCCTTTCAGCAACTGGCTCCCAGCACCTTAGCAAAGCCCATGTCTTCTTGCAGGAACTGCAGGGCAGGAGATGGGTGTCCCAGGGTGAGAGCAGGGGTGCGAGCAGGGGAGCGTCTCCCACCAAGTTCACGTTCAGCAGACTGCCACTCACCGGTTAAGCAGACCGCAGAGCACAGCTTATTGTCCAGTGCTTTCATGCTGGCGTTGTCAAAGTCATTGTTATTGTCACACTCCATACCTAGAAATGCGAATGTCCTCTGGCCTGTAACGGAGTTAAGGCAGTTAGAGAGGACCTGGCTGTGTTTTTCTCTGCTTTGCTGTCCTTAAAATAAAAATCTTAAGGATGGAGACAGAAAACATCAAATCATATGTTAAAAAAAAGACAACAATTAAGTGTGTAGAGCGGACAATAAAGGAAATTGTGTGGGTATGTTTGTGTTCTCGCTCTGTTCTGCTCTGTTTCCTTAACTGGCCCCTTTCCAGCCTTCATTCCTGGAAAATCAGACCCTGGGGAGGTCTGTGGGATTCGGACACGCAGACCCGGGCCCAGAGCAGAGCTAAGCCAGGCTGGAAGAGCTAGGAGAGCCACGGGGGAACTGACCTTGGGCTCCAGCCTGTGTCTGTCGGTGCACGTGGGGTGTGTTTATGACCACAAGGCTCTGCGAAATGACTAATACATAAAATGGCAATTAAAGCTCTTTAGTCCCGTAATTTTGAACCTCAAATCAAAGAATCGCATCACTTGCAAAATTATGATTTATTTTCTTTGAGACTTAATTTGCTATTCTGAGGTTGTTTTAAGGGGCTGACCAGAAACCTACAGTCGTGTAAGATGGGAAGGGGACAGTTTTAGATGTTATTTTTTCAAGCCCCCCACCCGGTTGTTTTTTCCTTGGTGAAAGGGAGAGGAAGAAACCTACATCTACTGTACAGCATTTCAGGTGGAAACCACATATGGAATGTCAGGCGGAAACCACGTATGGCCCTGTGCCTTTTAGAAGCAAATATTCTACTGGGGACGACAATACCAATGGAGAACTCGGAGCCTTGCGCCCTGAAGACATCAACCGAGGGGAGGTAGCGCCCATCCCCCGCTTGGTTGGCGTGCGCGTGCGGCAGAGGCACAGGCTGGGCGACCACCCCTCCTCCGGCACTACTTGCCCATGAGAGAGTGGTCAAGTACACATGCGCACCCCCTGCACACCACACCACCCCCCAAGCAACTGCCATGGCCAAAGCAGAAGCGACTAGCATGACATCTGCATCCAGGCTGGGATCCAGGTTTGCTCTGGAGGTTGCCCTTCTGTGGAGGCACCTCAGAGGAGCAGAGAGAAGAGACACCGGTTCCTGGGACGCCTGGTCCTACACTCCCAGGTGGGATTACCAGCTCGCCTAACCATCCCCCGCCACTTCCTTGATCTATATGTAGGTCGTTCCTTTGCTTCTCGGCTTACTAGAAACAAAATTCTTCCGACTGAAGATATAATTGACCTTATTTACAAAACAGAAATAGAGTCACAGGTGTAGAAAACAAACTTATGGTTATGGCGGGGGGCAAGGGAGGGGAGGGATAAACTGGAGATTGGGATTGACATATACACACTACTATATATAAAATAGATAACTAATAAGGACCTGCTGTAGAGCACAAGGGACTCTACTCAGTACCCTGTAATGGCCTATATGGGAAAAGAATCTAAAAAAAAGTGCATATATGTATATGTATAATTGATTCACGTTGCTGTACAGCAGAAACTAACACAACATTGTAAACCAACTCTTCCAATTGAAAAAAAATATCTACTTGAGGCCTGAACGATGGTAAAGAGACTCGTTCCAATAGCCTACAAACACTAGTGCACGCTGAGCTGCTAACGTCTCTTCACCTCACCTTTGCTGTGCCGCCAGGGCTGTGATCCTTCTGCTACTGTAACATCAGCCGTTTTCTTCACTAAAGCAGGAAAACCTACTGCCTAACAGTCGGTTCCCCCAAGGGGAGGAAGCTGTTCTCCTGCTGCAGATGAACTTTGGGGCTGCTAGAGCAGTTCTGTGAGCCTCAGCTGAGAAGCTGAAGCAGGAAGGAAGGTGATGGCAGTTGCCCAAGAAGCTTCAGGATCTACTCAACGTAGATGGAGAACTCCATGTATCTTCTGCAGCCTTGGCTCAGAGGCCCAGAAAGAGCCAGGAAGGCTGCTGAGGTCCTCAGATACCCTGCTTGCTTTGATATTCCATCAAGAAGACAACCTTTCCCCAAAGCCACACCCTTGAGCAGTGCCACCAAGTCACAACAGTGCCCCTTTCTCTACCCTTTAGAGAATACCCGGGAAAGAAATATAATAAAAGGGAGCAAAAAACCAGGTCTTTTACCATCTTCTTCTGTGGGTGGTCCGTCCTCTTCTTCTAGAACATCATTTCCCTAGGACAGAAGGAAGACACTGTGAGTCCATAAAGCAGTGAAATGAGTCTACTGATTGTCAGAAGACAGAACTAATCACCCTCATGGCAGCCATACATTTCCTGTCCGTGTGAGACGGCTGGGAGGCCAAGCAGAGGCAGATTTTGCTTGGCGAGGCAGGATCAGCCCATAGGGACCAGGTCTGAGGCACGTTCCAGAGGGACCATGTCTGAGGCACCTTACAGAGGGACCCTGGGACTGTCAGGAATAGCCTTGGTAATAGTTTAGCTCACACTGTTTCTCTCAGGGGGAAATAAAAGTTGTCAAATGAAAAAGCAAACCGTGAGATCATAAAACTTTCAGAAACACTTTACGATCCCCAATCCCATCCAGATACTCCTTTGAGAACATCTGGCTCAAGAGAAAGTTGCAGAGTCCCCACTGGGAGCTGGGCATTCCATATACTTCGGCCCCACCTACATCAGAGCACTTCTCACGCTGAGTTATAACTCTGATTCCTCCATCAGATGGAGCTCCGGGATGGGTGGGATGGGTGGATTGGGGGCGTGGGCAGGCAGAAGCCATGTCACTCGGTCTTTGTGTCCCCCAGTGCCAGGAAGATGTGAGATGCCTGTGCCAGGTAAATACTAAGTGAATTGGAGGACAAACAACCTCTCAAGGGTCTGCCCTGGAAGACTTCCCTCTGGAACTCACCCCACGCCTATTACGCTGAGAGCAGCGCCCTCTGCTAATCGGACAGTCCCTCTGCCTGCACCCTGCCTCTAACAGATCCAAGTGCACCACCTTGGAAGGCTTCTTCCAGAACAGCCCCCATCCTATTTGCATCCTCTGCCAGCGCCGGCAGTCCCTCTGACCGGGGAGGGGCACCAGCGTCCACCTTGCTCTTACCTCTGCATCCTGCTCTTTGGCGGCGGTGGCGAGGCCCGCAAAGTTGCAGTCTGGAGACGCCGCTGGCGTCACCTACAAAGGAGCAACAAAAGTCAAGGTGCAGTTGCCACCGGCTCTCTTACCCAGCTCACCTGGCAGCAAACACAAACCAAGTCATCAGGACAGAAGTGGTGCCACACGGAAGATCACATCTGAGGGAGTATTTGATTCAAGGATACGGTACCCTGTTTTCCAGGGCTCCCCTCCCGAGCACTGGGGGGCTTTGCCGATCTCCCTGGCAGGCCCTGGACTGAGCTCCTTGGGACTCGAGTACAGAGCAGAGCAGAGTGGCGAGGGCGATCCCATGCTCCTCTCTTACCTCTGCTTCTTCTGAGGGGGTCCTGCTGGTGGCCCGGGGGCAGGGGAGAGCCTCCCCGTCCCCTTCCATGCCAGGGGCGATGTAGGAGCCGGACATGGAGTAGGCGGTGTCGGTGTTGATCTGGGAGGACACCATGGACATGACCGACTGGGCCAGACTGCTGCTGGCAGGGTCTTTGGAGACAGGAGTTGGAGGAAGGCCACGGAGGTCAGGCCCGGCTGCTGTGAATGCACTGGGAACAGAGCTCTCTTGCTGCACCCGGGCAGTGAGGACACCAGCGGCCTGGCCTTGCCCTCACCAAATAGGGTTTAGATGGAAGGTTTTCCGAGGTTTGGCTCCTTTATGTTTTAGAGCTCCAAATTCAACCTCAGGGATGAGGGATTTGCTTTTCCCTGTCATATTGTTAAAGAAAAGGTTACGACAGCAGGACTGGGAGTGAGATACCTGCTTCTCCCCCAGCTCAGCCGCTAGACCGCCCTCTCTTTGCAAGGGAGTGAGTCTCACTTCCTCTCAAGCCGGGTCCTATTTTGTCTGCCGCTTAGGTATTAATTTGCTGCTCCCCAGTCCATCTGCGAGGAAATATTTGAAGCACTACAGACTCAGCTGACGGGGAAGGACCTGCAGTTGTTCCCATCCACCATCATGTACCTTCTGGGGAGGAAATTGTGGAGGAGAGAGGCGTTCCTGTGCAGGACGACTGGTAAACAGCTCCTGACGATGACAAGGTCAGGTTCTCACTTTCTGGGGTGATGCCACATTCCTGGGTGGGAAAGAAGTAAGCGCCAGTCAAACATGTTAGAGGGGAGGAGTCAGGGCAGGGCACCCGTGTGAGGAGGAGGAAAGGGGATCTGGGAAGGGCGGCAGGAGGCGACATGCAGAGGGAGGGCTGGTCTCTCCTCTCATCACTCCTGTGCACCCCGGACCCGGACTGGCTGTCTCCCGGGGGGAGGTGCCAGCACATCCTGCCCGAGGCCCAGCAGCTGCTGGAGCCACACAAAGACCGCAGCTCAGGTGACACAGGTCACCCAGCAGCTGTGACACGGGAACACCCCAGGTTTCCCCAGGATTACACACATCTCTCCTTTTTTTGTGTGGTACGCAGACAAACAGCTCTTCTTCTGAAGGGAGAGAACACAAAACCAGTGGAGGCCCCGGTACCTGCTGGGCTTCTCCTCTTGGATGGAGGGTTAGTTCCAGCTTGATGGATCTAATACAAACACCGCCTGTCCCCCAGCCCACACCCGGCACCCCCATCAGTCACCTGGGCTCGCAACCTCGGTGCACCCCAGGGCAGATGCAAAGGCCTACTGATTCTCTTTCTACAGCCCCAATTAATAGTTCACATGCCACAACTAAGGAGCCAGTGAGCTATAACTAAGGAGCCTGCTGGCAGAAACTAAGACCCAGTGCAACCAAATAAATAAAGAAATATTAAAAAAGTAAAATAAAACCAGACTCTACATTTTATATAGGAACTTGCTTTTTTTGGTAAACGATGTGGTCATAGATATATTTGCACCTCAGTGGATACAGCTCTACTTTATTTTTGGCTGAATACCAGTTTATAGTATAGATACACTATAATTTATTTAACAATTCCTGCCTGATGTGTGGAAAACCCACACACATCTAGTGTCAAAAGTGAATCAGGAGGGACTTCCCTGGTGGCCCAGTGGTTAAGAATCTGCGTGCCAATGCAGGGGACATGAGTTTGAAACCTGGTCTGGGAAGATCCCACATGCCGTGGAGCAACTAAGCCTGTGTGACACAAGTACTGAGCCTGTGATCTAGAGCCCGTAGGCCGCAACTAGCAAGCCCGTGTGCCACTACTACTGAAGCCCGCGTGTCTGGAGCCCGTGCTCTGCAACAAGAGAAGCCACCACAGTGAGAAGCCTGCGCACTGCAATGAAGAGTAGCCCCTGCTCACCACAACTAGAGACAGCGGCATGCAGCAACAATGACCCAATGCAGCCAAAAATAAATAAATTAATAAATTAATTAATTAAAAGTGAATTGGGAAAAAGAAGTGAATCAGGGACTTCCCTGGTGGCACAGTGGTTAAAAACCGCCTGCCAGGGCTTCGCTGGTGTCGCAGTGGTTGGGAGTCCACCTGCCAATGCAGGGGACACAGTTTCCTGCCTCAGTACGGGAAGATCCCACATGCCACGGAGTGGCTGTGCCCGGGAGCCATGGCCGCTGAGCCTGCGTGTCCAGAGCCTGTGCTCCACGACGGGAGAGGCCACAACAGTGAGAGGCCTGCGTACCGCAAAAAATAAATAAATAAATAAATAAATAAAAAATAAATAAAAAACTGCCTGCCAATGTAGGGGACACGAATTTGAGCCCTGGTCTGGGAAGATCCCACATGCCATGGAGCAACTAAGCCGGTGCACCACAACGACGGAGCCCGCATGCCACAATTACTGAAGCCTGTGCACCTAGAGCCCATTCTCCACAACAAGAGAAGCCACTGCAAGGAGAAGTCTGTGCACCACAATGAAGAGTAGCCCATGCTTGCCACAACTAGAGAAAGCCGGCACATAGCTAATGATGACCCAATGCAGCCAAAAATAAAATTAAAAAAATTAATTAATTAATTAATTAATTTTAAAAAAGTGAATCAGCATTTTAGTAGAATACTGAGAGCAGAGGAAACACACAGGAGTATGTTTTTCCTTTACATGGACACTCAGAGAAGTGAAATAGCTGGGCCACAGTTGAAAATTTACTAAATATTGCCAAACTGAATGCCCAAAACAAAATCAGGTGTAGTACAATTATAAAGGAAGGAAGAAGGAAAGAAGATAGCAGACAAAAGGCAAAAAATCCAATCTAATACACACAGACACACACTCACTCAGAAAAGAGGCCCACTCCTTCCATGGACTTTACATTGTGCTATGGACACATGTCCCCCTCCCCCATTCATACGTTGAAGCCCAACTTCCAATGTGACTATATTTGGAGACGGGGCTTTTGAGAGATAATTAGGGTTAGATAAGGTCATAAGGGTGGGCCCATCCAGATGGGATTAGTGGCTTTATAAGAACAGAAATAGAGATATCAGTCTCTCTCATTTTTTTTCTTTTTGGCCACACCATGAGGCTTGCAGGATCTCAGTTCCCCAACCAGGGACTGAACCCGGGCCACAGTAGTGAAAGCCGGGAATCCTAACCACTAGGCAACCAGGGAACTCCCAGTCTCTTTCTGTCATGTGATGACACAGTAAGAAGGCAGTCATTGCAAGCCAGGAAGAGGGCCTTCACCAGCAACCCAGTCTGCCGGCACCTTGATCTTGGAGTTCTCAGCCTCCAGAACTGTGAGAAGTGAGTATGTGTTGTTTAAGCCACCCAGCCTGTGGTATTTTGTTACGGAAGCCTGGGCAGATGAATACAGGCTCCAAGGCAGTAGATACTGGGGTACTTGTGACCAACCGGTCTGGTTACACTGGGGCCTGGGCACAAACCAACCTGCAGACAAAACCCGTGCAGAGGATCCCATTTAAGTGGTAGCTGCCCCCAGGGGCTGCTTCTCTGTGTCCTCTGCCCTAACTTCTCCCCTTCCCTCAACTCACACTGCCCACAACTTTTGAATCTGCATCATCCTTATTTTTTAATGCTGCTATCCTAGTTGAGGTAGTTTTCATTCTTAACTAAAACTACGACCTCTTAACTTGTCTCCTTAATCTCCTCGCTTTCTGATTCACTCTACCCTGTGAGTTGATTTAAAGAGCTAACTTTCTAAAATGGAAATCAAATCACAATAGTTGTCATTATTTGAATTCTGAAAATATTCTAGCAAGATGGATATTTTTTTAACCTTCTTTTTTTTTAATTTTTAATTTTTTGGCTGCACCGTGTGGCTTGTGGGATCTTAGTTCCCTGACCAGGGATTGAACCCAGGCCTGCAGCAGTGAGAGCATGGAGTCCTAACCACTGGAGCACCGGGAAATTCCCAAGATGGTTTTTTGTTTTTTTTCCGGTACGAGGGCCTCTCACTGTTGTGGCCTCCCCTGTTGTGGAGCACAGGCTCCGGACACGCAGGCTCAGTGGCCATGGCTCACGGGCCTAGCCACTCCACGGCATGTGGGATCTTCCCGGACTGGGGCACGAACCCGTGTCCCCTGCATCGGCAGGCGGACTCTCAACCACTGCGCCACCAGGGAAGCCGTAATTGGGAGTTGTTATTGCAAGATCTCTAATCAATCTGCCCTTCTTTTGGTATTTTTTTAAAAATTGAGGTCACAGTAAAATAAATTAGATATCCTGCCTATAAGTGAAAAATACTAATCTTCACCTATTTACTTTGGACCAATGGAGTTATATCCTTGATTATTGTAGAAAATGGAATTGTAGTTAAAAATAACTTCATACAAAATTAAAATATGGGAAACAAGTTTAAAAATAAATAAAAAGAAAAATTAAAATATGGAAAAACTGGCTATGGAAATCCTATTACGTTTTCATACATTTGAAAAATCTTCATCTACATGGCATTTCAATAACATACTTTAAGCTTAAGGTCACAAAAATAAAAGGAAAGTAACAAAATTGTATTTAAGCACCTCTAACTGTTCAAGTCAATTCTAATGCTACAGTGCTGTTTTTGTTATTCATGTTTTTTACCTATTTAAAAAAATTATACGGACTTCCCTGGTGGCACAATGGTTAAGAATCCACCTGCCAGGGCTTCCCTGGTGGCAGAGCGGTTGAGAGTCCACTTGCCGATGCAGGGGATGCGGGTTCATGCCCCGGTCCGGGAAGATCCCACATGCCGCGGAGCAGCTGGGCCCGTGAGCCATGGTCGCTGAGCCTGCGCGTCCGGAGCCTGTGCTCCGCAACGGGAGAGGCCACAGCAGTGAGAGGCCCGCGTACTGCAAAAAAAAAAAAAAAAAAAAAAAAAAAAAAGCAAAGGACCTTAGTGCACAAGGACCCCAAACATTAGAATCACCTCCCTGTTCTGTCTACCCCTGATAGTTTTCACTCTTATTAACCCACCAGATGTTTCCAAGCAGATGTTTTGAGGAATACATTGTCTATTTTGTTTTAGTAGTCCTTAGTGGGAGGGTTAGTCTGAATTATCTGGACCACCATCACTTCTTTTCTGGATTTCAAAAAGAAATGAAGTGGGCCTTAAAGGTAGAAGGAGAGTAGGAGTCCATGGATTTAATATTTCTTTATTTTTTAAACCACGTTATTTCCCACATCTCTATTTTAAGTAACCTGGAGTAGATATCCTGGCTGAGTACTCACAGTAGCTCACATTAACAGGCAGTGAATTTTTTTTAGATTAAGTGGGAATAAAAACAGAAGAAAATCCATGGAAGAAAAAGGAGTGGAAGAAGAAGGGGAGAGAGAAAGAGGACCTAGAGGGATAGAGATGGAGAAGGCAGAAAAGTGGGAAGAAGAAAAGAGAAAGATGCAGCAGGGAGGACAGAATTAAAGGAAGCTCCATTTAGTTTGACCAAGACCTGTAGCCAGTGCTTCTGTAGAAATCCAGAGTTACTACTTGTTTAACAAACAAACAAACAAAAAATTTCTTTCACATTGTCCTTTCCTTGCCAACCATTCACTTATTTTCATGACTGGTCGTGGAAAAAGGAAACTAATTCATTCACTCAACAAATATTTATTAGGTACCCACTATATGCCAAGCTCTGTCCTGGGCACTGAGGAGAAACAAATGAACAAAACCTACACAAGCCCTTGCCCTCACTGAGCTTCTGTTCTAGTGGGCCACTGTACCCAAGGTACAGTGATTGAGGTGCTAAATGCTGTAACAAACAGATCACAACTTCTCAGCAGGTTAACATAATTAAGGTCTGTTGTCTGCTCAGCTGAGAGTCC